>NC_048302.1:33964442-34025081 GCF_013100865.1 Trachemys scripta elegans | reverse complement strand
CTCCTTTTGGAGGCTCAAAATATGGTAACCCTACCATTGGGAGTTGGGCATCTGAGTGCTAAAGACAAGCACACTTCTATGAGCTGTTTTCAGGTAAACTTGCAGCTTTGGGGTAAGTGATTCAGACCCTGGGTCTGTGTTGGAGCAGACTGGAGTGTCTGGCTCAGCAAGACAGGGTGCTGGAGTCCTGAGCTGGCAGGGAAAACAGAAGCAGGGGTAGTCTTTGCACATCGGGTGGCAGCTGCCAAGGGGGTTTCTGTGATCCAACCTGTCACAAATATATTTTAGCCAGAGACAGGTCACTTATGCTTTTATTACTTTGAAAGTAGAATTTATCCACCAGTCAGACTGCAAAGCTATTGTATGTCTCTGTCCCTATAGTAGGCACAAGAATGCACTGTATGCTATAGTCCATGAATTGTCTGTTTTTACATGTACCTTGTCTATGTACCATATCAATCACACAGATAGAAAAGGAAGTGGAGGAGAGAGGGATGGAAAAAGTGGAGATGGAGAAGAAGAAGTGAAGGAGAGAAAATAAAATCAAGTGTAAAATTAAATAGAGAGTGAGGGAGAGAGAGCGAAAGAAGGGCAGGCAACTGGGGATGTGGTGTCAGACTGTGCTTGGATCAGCAAAGAGGAGATTCCCAGAACCACTTGAATCAAGATAATTTTAAATATCCCTTATCCTGTTCCTGGAGATCAATAGCCATTACTGTAGTGTTGAGTATATTGGAATATAAATGTTTTCCACTCCATATATAACTGCCTTGATGTCAATGAGAGTGATCTTCAAGTTTTATTTTTCTCTGCAATTTTCCTTCTCTAGTTTCTTCAGAAAAAATAATTCTGGGGGCCACAGGACTCTAAAGCTTGTGATACACAGGTTGTACACCAGATGTTTTATTTCAACTGTGTGTTCACTGAACTGACGCAGCTTCATCTCAAGCTGGATATCAAGATGACAGGGAAGAGATTTTATTTTCTATTTTAAATATATTATTTTTAAATACTAAAGGATATATTTTACCTTCTAAGTAGGCTCTAAATAAAAATGTGAATAAAATTATTTGCTTTAAGAAAAATGCTCATATTTTCATGTGTGTTTACTATATTCACACACAGTCTGATTGCCCAGGAATGCCTATAGTTCTCATTTTCTGAACACCAGTGGTTTTGGCCTTTATCCTTATGGTACAGCCAAGTCTTTTAGGTCTATCTTTATCACAGGACATGTGTATGCATATTACAACCTGGTTTCACTATTATTTATTTGTATTGTCAGGAGCCCTCACTGTACAATCATAAAATAAAAGACATACCCTGCCCCAAAGATTCATAGATTTTAAGGCCAGAGAGGATCATTATAATCATCTAGCCTGACTTCTTGCATAACACAGGAATTGTTATGGAATAGAATTTCACTCAGTGATTCCCACATCAAGTACATAACTCCTGGTTCAGCTAGAACATAAATTTTAGAAAGAGAATCAATCTTGATTTAAAGACCTCAAGTGATAGAGATCCATTACATCCCTAGATAAGTTGTTTCAATGGTTAATTACCCTCACATTTTTAAAACGGTGTTATTTTTAGTCTGAATTTGTCCAGCTCCAGCTTCCAGCCATTGGATCTTGTTATACCTATGTCTGCCAGATTAAAGAGCTTTCTACTACCAGATATCTTTTCCCCACACTATTTTGTTATACTGCTGTCAAAAACATTATGCACATAACCGTAGTGCAGTCTCTTAAGTCTTTTCCTAAATACTATTCTTTAGTTGGGTTAGGTTATATTCTCTGTAAACTTAAGCATGAGCTCAGACTTCTGCATTTTTGGTGCTACATACTGACCACGTTTTTAACAGTGAGAAAAAGTATGCTTTTTAATGTGTTAGCTAATATGCATTAACTACCATTAAAATTATCTGTACCAGCTAACATGTTAAAATAACTTTGTCTTCAGTAGAATTTTAACATGTTTTAGCATTTCAGCTTTGTTCCTTGTGTCAACATGGCCACTGTGTCTAATTTTGAGAGGCCTCCACTCAACTCTTGCTGTTCCAGTATGCTATATTAGGACAGATTGTGGAAATTAGAGTTGGAGAAGAACTGTCCGGTCTTTTGCTGGTGCAGATTTAGAGAAGTCTGATTCAGGAACAAAGTTAGCAGCTCTCATGGGAATGGAAGGAGTGGTCTTGCAGGCTCTGAATTTCCCAACACCTCTACCTCACTATATACTGTGTGAATTATTAATGAACCCAGTGGAGAGATTACTAGACGCACAGGGAATGGGCCACATCCAGCCAAGACCACTTGATTGAAGTTGGGGAAGTGGGAGAAGATAAACCAGAGAAGATTTGGGGGACAACTAGTCACACCCTTATTAGGAAAACATAATACTACAGATAGGGTAGCATGCCCCAATCCTCTTTTTGAGGTGGAAGGAGATCCACAAAGGGTGTAAATGGGCTGCTGAACCTCACCACAAGTAGATAACACAGCAGGTTGGGGAATCAGGAACTTTTAGAGGGAAGCATATAGTTGTGTGTAAATGATGGGCTAAGAGGGCGATTCAGAAAGTGGGTGCATGGAGAAGGAAGTCCGTGGGACCTGCTGAGGTCCTCACGGGTTTAGAAATTTTGGGAAAAATCCTGAGCAAACCAACTTTTTGGGGGTTTTCCTGTCACTAATTTCTTGACATTGGGACGTTCTAACCCCACACACCTGTTCTTCACATTCTTGTGCCTGAAACTAACAACAAAGCAAATTTCCTCAGTGTAATATATTGTAAGTGGCTAGTGAGGAAAAATGTCCAGGAATGCCGGTAGAGCAAGGAACTCTCTGAACTACATGTCCTTGTACACATCTTTCAGCTAACTCAGAGATCCAGCCCTCAAGAATGTAGATTTGTGACATGCTTGGAGATACTAGCTCCATTAATCAATGAATGAATTACACTCATTCATATGCATTCTTTTTAACTGACAGAGTATGGTCTTCGTAATAGTCTTCATTTAATTCACTCAAAAACAATTCAATACACATTATTACTATAAATAGAAGATTGAAATATTCTTCATTATATTTCAGAACAGCATGTGTGAGAGCACAGAATGAAAATTGCTCATATAATCTATGAGAGGGGACTAGAGTCTCTTGTGACCTGTGGGCAGTCTCTCGGCAAAGAAGGGAAAGCCACATAACACATTGGTATGTTGACTGAGATGAGTTATTTATTATTTATGGAGCACCGCAAGTGTACATCACATTTTACAGACACCTACAAAAGAAGATTCTGGCTCAGAGGAGTCTGCAATCGAATCCAGACAAATGTAGGCTAATACCTCAAAAGAACGAGGAAGAATGGCTATCCTTAGCATGGCGATCAAAGTTGGAAGGCTTTGTTAAAGACTTGGGTTTTCAGGGGAGGATTTGAAAGAAGATTAAGGGTTGCTTGTCATGAAATAAGGCAGCTGCTCTAAGTGTAGGAGTGATATGAAAGAAGGTGCGAAGTGAAAAGTGAGATAAGGAAACAAAAGTAGTCTGAGTCTGGTGTAAATTAGGAGTAACTCCATTGAATTCATGCCGTTTGACGAGTGTAAAACAGTGGGAAATCTGAATCAGCCCCCATGCCACAGTCTATTCACATATCACCGCCAAAAAGACAGCTCATGATAGACCTTTCCCTTCATTACAAGGCATGAAGTCTGTGGGGCAACTGCTGCCACCTTGCACCGATGCAAATTTTAACTGAACACAACTATGTCTCTTTTCATCCTACTTACCTGTATTTATCTTCCATTAGCATCCTCACAGTCTCCAGCATCATTAACATCCCTAGAACTGCTGAACCCATATACCACCTGCCCTCCTGGAGCAGCACCTCTCTGTCTCAGGGTTTTTTTATGGTGCCCATCACCAAAGTATGGAATGCACATCAGGCAGCTTTGTTCCTGATAATTACAGTTGGAGCACTCACAGACTGGGAAGCAAGTATACATGGCAGAAGATTGGCTGGGGAGGGGCAGGGGTAATTCAGGTGGAAAGGTAGAGGCAATGCTAAAGAGGGAGAGATGGGTATCTCAGAGAAAGGTAATTATTCCAAGTCGGTTTTGGGAGATGATAATATCTGAGTAATTTCCCCTTTTGTTTCTCCAGTGTTTAATGGTGTTATTGGAAGGTGATTCCAAGAGTTACTGATCTGGCATTCCAATGATACTAATCATATTCAGAACACATTTTCATTCCCCTCCTGTTTTTAATTCTACTGTGTTTTAGAATTTTAATTTTGAACTCCCCCTCCCCCCCAAATATTTTCTAGGTAGAAGATCCTCTTAATCTGCTTAGTTTAGGAAAAAATACTCCAATGTATTAAAGAAAGAAAGATGTCAAGGAACACCAGATAGTGTAGAAACATAAAAAGTGTAATGGAAGGTTGGATTTCTTCTCAACGTCAGCCTTAGATTTTTTTCCTGCGACGTTCCTGATGTTATAATGCCATGGGTTTGATCTTCCGATCTGTTCACACTCCACATGGATGGAGTGGAAGGGGAAGGATGTGGGGGGAGTGTCACATCGGGCTGGTTGCAGTTCCCTGATTCAGAGCTGCCCAGCCTCAGTGCAATTGAGAGGTACACAAGGGCAACTAATTTATGCCACTGCCATAAGGTTCCTGAGGGATCTTACATCAGTGGAGGATCAGGCATAATTGAGCTTCACTTCACATCTCTTCCCTGTCCCCTAGATGCCCTCAATGTGCCCTTACACTGGGGACGATGAGGTGGCTAGCACAGGGGGTGGTGCCACACTTATGCCAGCAGAGAGTTCCCCTGCCCAGGAGGAGTACAGCGCTGGTTATCTCCAGCCATTGTAAGGCCATTTTGCCCTGCTTACATGGCACAAAGTGGCCTTAGTGGACTTGGGAGCCTTGCAACCGGAAGGTTGCGACATTCATTGGTCAGATGCATGCATTGCAGGATTATATGTAATTTGTGATTTTAACAGTAGCCTTGAAAATGGTATCAGAAATGGAGGTAAATATTATAAGTCAAATCCTCAGCTGGTATGAATGGGAGCAGAGCATCGCCTTCAGTGGAGCTTGGTCCATTTTCACCAGCTGATGATCTGGCATTTCATGTTCATATATATTCGCTAATGTTAGATCTTTGCAATACTACTTAACATTGCTTATCCCTCCATAGGGATGGATGGACTCTTTTTGCCTCCATTCAAGACCACTTGAACATCATGGGTTTGACAGGTAAGCCTGAAATCTAACATTTATTGGGCCCATATTCCACCTAGGAGAGCCTGTGGAAAAAGCAACTATGGATGGTAGGTAGCAAGAAAAAGTTTAAGAAAAAATTAGCTATAGCGTAGAGAATGGCTGAGATTTTCAGAAAAGCCTAAGGGATTCGGATGCCCAGTTCCAATTAATTTTAATTGGGCATTCAAATCCCCTAAGCATCTTTGAAAATATCTGTCACCATCTACAGATGACTTGTGTGGCTAGTTTTGGGGAGGGGGTTATTCCATCCCTAAAATACACAATTCAGATTTCCCTTTAATTAGGAACGCTTTAATAAAACCTAAGAAGCTTTGGAACAATATCTCACATTTCCTCCCCTACCTTTCTGTCCTAAATTATATCTTGTCTATCTTTTCTTGCCAACGCCAATATTGTCCCACTTCTCGTTGGTTGTTGCACATTTCGGATTAAATTGTACTTCTGTACTCTCACTACTAACATACCTCCAGCCTTATTTCCTCCATTTAATGTACTCTCCTCTCTGTGCCTAGGAGTTAAAATCTCCCATTAATACAACTCTGCCCTTTTGCCTGCTTTTTTATTTGAGCAGTGATTTCACGCTCCAGTAGTTCTTTTGGGGTAAGTGGCCAATAACATTCATATAGCTAGTTTACTCTCTGAAAAATTTCAATTATCAGGCCATAACAACTCTACATCATTGCCAGTTACTTCCACATCTCTTCTTGCATGAAACAACAGATTTATATAATCAAAATAATGTTCCTTCTCTCATTCTGCATGTTCCTCTTAAACAGTCTATGTGACCTCAACACTCAAGGATTCTGTCATGCAGAGTTATTATCTGGGCTTCCCATGTACAAAAGTGGGCTGCACTGATTTCTTCACCCTTTTGACCTTGTTCAGAAGCTCAGGACAGTCATATCACCAAGAATCCTGTCCTCAACAAGTACCTATTGATGGCAATGCAGGCTCTGAGTGCTCAGATACCCCCTGATAAGCAGAGAATAAATACTTTAGCTAGATAACTGAGATAGATGTCCTCTCTGCATGCTTTCATGTGAGGAGGATGATACTGTGCTCACTAAGGTATGCTAGTTTCACCTCACTAAAGATGCCAAACAAAGATTGGATTAGTAGGGTGGCCTGCCTCATGCAACATGAGATATCACTTTTGTTATCTCTCCTATTCTCTTTACAACAAAGCTACATAGCCATCACAAATCCTCTTAGATATGATCACACCTGTTGTTACTTTAATATGCCAAAGTCAACGAGCTAAAGGCTGGAGTAAATCCTCAGATGGTGCAAATCTACAAAACTCCATTAACTTAAATGCAACAACAGCCATTTACCCCAGCTGAGGATCTTGGTCCTATTAGAAAAAAAGAACAAGATGTTCACAGGAACTCTTGACTGTTGTATTGCAGCTTCACAACTTAGCAATGTAATATAATGGGTTTACAAGACAACACTGTAATTCTGCTGTATATTGTGTTACATGAGAGTACAGCCTTCAGAGACTCTTTTGCAGGCAAGGAAATGGCCCCAAGGAAATCGCTCAGGAACAAAGGACTCACAATAAGACAGGCTAAGGCACAAGTGGTGCAGCTAACCTGAGAAATGGGCAATATACTGAAAGAAAATAACTTTGACTGGGTCCATGCATATAAGGTGAGGCCTGGCCTGACTGAAATCATGCCAAACTCCCACTGACTTCAAGGGGACCAAGATTTTACCCCTAGTCTTTGTTGCTCTTTGATATGGGATGCAAAGTAAGAATCAGACTTGGCAAATATTGATTCTGCAAGAGATTGCTTTCATCATCCCTAATGGTGTGAAGATAGGTCCAGCATATAGGGGAGAGCAAGAATATGCTTTCTTCTGTAAATATTATATTATCATCACAAGAGAGTTTATTGGAGGTGATAATGAAGTAGGAGACAGAAGAGGGAATTCATTTGTTCTCTCTCTTATTATGCATGGTGGGCCAGATCCTTAGCTGGTGTAATCTTGCATAGCTCTCTGGAGCTACACCAGTTTACAACAGCTCAGAATCTGGCCCCTTATCTTTTTAGCTAATACTGAGAAGGATTATAATAGTTATAAAGGTGGCATACAGAATCAGTTTGCATCAACTGGGAGCTAATATGCAACATCTCTTTCTGTTAGAAACCAAGTTGGCAAACCTGGTTATTTTCACTCAAAATATATTGCATCCATGTGTGTGCAATTTTAGCTGTCTTCACGCTTCTAAATTTAATTTTAACATGATGCTTCAAATTGGCTAAACTTGTTTTTCTTTTAAATAAACTGAACAACATTGCTTTTATTTATCCCCTACCCCAAGTTACATATGGCAATTCAGTGCTTATTGTTTGCACAGAAAGTAGGAGAACACTAGCACAAGCAATTCCTTAGCAATGAGTCGTAGTTGTTCTCACTCAGAAGAGCTTTTAGGCCTTTATTTAAAAGCAGGTAGGTAAAAGACTAAAAGCTGATGCAACTATCTGCTTTTGCCAGATTTTTATTGAGCATGCTTTTAATTTTGCTATTAATGTGTATGGTCTTTTTATAACTATGTGTTAGTTGCTTTAGAAATGTAGACTTATATTTAATCAGAGCAGCACATCCAAACTTTCCATTGGATTGGGGACCTCTACTGAGCTACTCTCAGAGCATCTAGAGGGAAGAAAAGAGCCACTGAAAATGAATGCCCTTTCTTTCTGGAAAAATTATTCTTTGCCTTTTTCCTCAATAGACATGGGATATTTCCAAAGATACTGTAGTCACACAAATGAGTCAGCCTTCTGTGGCCAAGAATATTATTCAGTTTCTGCTACAGCACATTCAGTCATTCACAAAGGGCACAATCCTGTGTTGTGCTGGGAGTTTGGAGCACTCAACACCTCCAGCAGTTGCTCAGCACTCTGCAGGATTGAGCCCCAAGTCACCTCACTCTCACTCTGTAATAGTAACGAAGTGCATTCATGTTCCCATTGTGACAAGTATACAGCAAAGAGATACAGTACACAGAACTGTAGGTACCTCATGAACATGCTAGCTAGATATTAGATAGTAGGTTCTTTTACAGGTGCCCATCACCACAGTATCTGAGCACAGAGAGGGAGGGTATGATGCTAGGAAACTTTTTCACATTGTTTTGAATTAAATCTTCACCTTAACAAAATACATCAAGAAACAAACAGATTTCAAGATCATTATTCTTGCTTAAAAAACAAAAACAAAAAAAAACCCATAACCATTTTCAAAAATTGTTTAGTGTTTATCATTAAACCTTCTAAATTCCCAACCCTAGTCATACTGTCTCCTACGCATAATTCCCACCTTCCCTGCCACCCCCTTTTCCTGACCTGACATGGTTCTTCCATCATCTTCTCCTTCTACGGTGCACATGGGCCTTTTCTGCACTAATATGTCGCTCCAGCCGGACGTCTCTGTTGAAATCAGATGTCAGGAGTCAGGCTGCTGGGGCAGGGCAGGCGTGCTGATGCCTGGTCCTCTGCTGCTGCTGGATTCCTGTTTTTCCCCATTGATCTGGGCTGTTCCTGGGAGGTGGATGAAATTGGGAGGCTTAAAGCAGCCCGAGGTTTGTCTGGGCCCTTTCTGACCAGCTCTCCCATCATCCATTCCGTCCAGCCTGCTAAATGGCTGTAGGCATTTGCAGTAAATAAGGATACTCAACAGGCTTGGAAATGTCCTTCAGATAAGCTTCCAAATGTTGAGATGATTATCTGAACTGAGTTACCAACACTTCTTGGTATCTGCAAAATAGGGTCAAGTCATTTACAAAAACAGCTTTTCTCATGAGGTTTCTGGTACTCCCAACTTCTGGTCATGCTATAAATGCCACAAGAACAGCCTTCCCTGCAATATTTTGTCACTTTCAGTTTGCATCATGGCTAATGCCAGAATGTGCAGAGCCATCATACAAAAACCTGTTTTCAAAATTAACTGTTTTGAACCAGGGTTCAGCCATAGATTTGGATGGTGCATTGGGTAGGTTCTTATCTTATTTAAATTGCCTCAACCTTTCCTAATTTGCAGTAAGCCACAAGTGTCCTCCCTTGCATGGTCCCACTAATACCTGCGAACTTCACAGCACATCCCCTGATACTTTCCAGAGGAGACAGGGCTCATACACACATGGCACACCACCATACGCACATACCTATGGCTTGAAATCTTAACACAGATTGGCAATTTCAGGAGTCAGATACAATGTGTTATAATCTTAACACAAAGCAATCATGTACATATCTACAGGACTGCCCTGGGGTGGCGGTGGCAAAAGGGGCAGTTTGCTCTGGGTCCCTCATTTGAGAGAGCCCCCAACCAATGAAATTTGAGTGAGTGGTGGTATGTCCTGGTGCACAGGATCACAACTCCACTCTGGTTTGGCCCAGTTGCTGAGGCGCTGAGTGGCACTGCAACTCCATGAACAGGTCACAATGCCACTCACTCAAATTTGGTCCAGTGCCACCCATCGTGACAGAGGATCAGCTGGGCCAAGCTTGAGTGGTGCTGCAACCCCATACACCAGGTCACAATACCTGGGGTGGGAAACTGGTCCCAGCCTCATGGAACAGAAGCTGCAGCTGTGGGGTGACTGCACGGAGTGCTCGCTCTCCCTCCCTAAGTTTCACTGTGAGGAGGGAGGGGGCTCAGTTTCAGATTTTGCTCTGGGTCTCCCAGAGCCTCTGAATGTCCTTGTCTATCTGACTTCTGAAGCTGACAACTTGTGATGCGTAGCCAAGGGTGCATGCTGATAGCTCAGTGCTAACTGTTGAAAAAGAAATGTCACTCTCACCTACAGCTTTACAGTTATGCAAATTTACACATCCCTCACTATTGCTACCGAGTAAGAGCAGTTGTACTTTTGAACAGTTAGTATTGATGCTGGCCTCAGAATCAACACTAAAGACCTGATCCAAAGCCCATTAAAGGAATAAAGTCAATGGAGCTTTTAGCAGGCAATGAGGTCTAGTGGATGGGGTACAGAACTGGGACTCAGGATACCTGGGTTCTATTGCTGGCAGAGTCACTGGCCCATAATTCACTTCACCCTTTTCCTCAGTTTCCCCATATGTAAAGTGAGGATAATGATACCTCCTTTCTGAAGAGTTTTTGGAGCTATCATGGAAAAGCACACCAAAAGAGCTAGTATTGTTGTTGTTGTGTGCTCTGCAGCTGCAGATTCTCATTCTACTCTTGATTCTTCACCAGAGATAGACCTGTGAGGATTGGAGGGATTTCCTCTGTTTGCTAGTGGTCATCCCTATCACTGGAAATGCTCAAGATCTGACTTGTTTGGTAGCTCTGTCCTCAGAAGAAAAAGGAGGCTGGCAAAACCAAAATTAGCAATGTCATATGTAGGGGATCCTGGATTTTAAACCAAATAAAGATGCAAATGACAGGCCCCTGTGCATTTATATGTATTTACAAAATTCTTGCTGAAGGTGACCTTTACTTGCAGAATCTGAAAAATCATTGCTGAGGTTGCAAAGACACCACAAGGCTGTGATTTAATAATGGAGAAGCAGCCTTTAATTTAGACTTGCCTGGCTTTTGTTTATGTCACAGTTGTAACAGTGGTAGAGGTTCACCCTGATGAAGCCAATGAAGATATACAGAGAGATGAGAGCAGGACTGGGCCTTTTGTTTTGTCCCTTACAAAAAAAGAAATATTTAAAGGGAAACTATACATTATTTTAGTGTATGGCAGAGAATCTCATAGCGCTGAAGCCATAGTAAAAGCATATTTATCTCTGAGGTGACTGATTATGTATTTGGGTAATAATTTATTAAGTAATTCCAGTCTGATATAAATATGTATTTGCTTATCTATTTTGCTAAATTCAAATTTAACTTTTAAAATACACAGCTGCTTTGGAGGCCATCACTGATATTTTTATTCTTATAATTCTTATTGTATGTGTATTTATTAATTTGGAGCAACATTTTGAATTTTACATGATGAGCTACATTCATCAGTGGTGTAACTTTACTGGAGAGAACAGAATTATACCACTGTTATTTACCAGAGTATCTTTTAATATGCAAAACAAGGAGACAACTGCACCTGGACTCAGGCTATCTGGGTTCTATTCCCAGCTCTCACCCAGACCCCAGCTCTGCGGGACAGGGACTCATAGACTTTAAAGTCAGATGTTTGTTCAGTGCCTAGCACAATGGGAGTCCCCAATCAGTTGTAACCTCTACATGCTCCTATAATAAAATAATAAATAATTGTGCTAACAAAATCTTGTATTTACACACCTACTGTATTATAAAACGTTGTTTAACAAACAAGATATATTCTGTACAAAATACAAACCTACCAATCTATTATGGGGAACAACAGGACATGTTGTATTCATATAAATATATATATGCATGCATCCATGTATACATCCTCTCTCCTCCGCTACATACACTCATCTATAAGAAACAAAACACTAAGAGCAGGTGTATAATAAATCTTTTTGTCAGACAATAGAATCCCAAGTGTGTTGGCCAGATGCTCAAGATTCGTGTGTCTTTCTGAGTCAGCAAAAAAAATAAAAAATTCCATCACAATGATTCTTCAGAATAAAATCTCTGCACCAATCAATTCTCCAACACCACCCCTTGACCTGCCCCTTACTGTGGATTCTTCAGCCATGTGTCTGTGGTCATGTCGTGCTTCCTGTCAGCATTATTGTCATTTACAGGCTCTGGAACGTGAGGCTTCCTTCCATACAGCAGGTATAATTTTTCACCACACAAATTAAGGTTGTACCTAGAGAGAGAAGGTCCCTCCTGCTCCATCAGGTCAGAAATCATCAGGTATCACTAACAGTTCTTCCTGTTTCACCCTTAATGTCAGAAGAGTTTCAAAGAATCGGTAGAGTCCCTCTTGGCATTCACTCTTGTATCATCAGTGTCATTTGGAATCTTTTGGTGAAATGCAATGCGTGGACATTAAGGTTCTGATTCAGCAAGATACTCAAGTATGTGCCTAACTTTAAGCATTTGCTTCAGTTTGATGCCTCACGTGCGTAAAGAGTTAGTAATGTGCTTAAGTACCTTGCTGAACTGGGATCTTAAAGACTAAGGCCTGATTCTCATTAATACGAAGGCTCCTTTACATCACTACAGTAACTTAAAGTGGATGTATAAACAGAATTTACTCCCACTTTCAGACCCTCTTTATGCAGTGTACTATACTTTTTCTGTTACACTGTATTTCTTTCCAGCTGCCTCAAGAATACAATATTAGCCTTCCAGCAAAGAGGGCATAGAGAATAATGAAGGGTTGAAATCCCTCATCTCCTGCAACTGAAGAAGGAATAACTATTGTATTGGCTGAGCAGACAATGAAGGAGGAGGCTGCAGTGTGCAAGTGGAGAAAAAGTGCAAAGATCTGGGAGTTTCATCTTCGGATTCTGGCTATCCTCACAGAACGCTGAGGAGATTACACTGAGGAGAAGTGAAAGCTTCAGTCTAGGGAATTAATTCCTGAGACACTGGGACTCAACTGAAAGCATCTCTAATAGAGTCCTTGAGATCATGGCACTGATCTACCTGTTTCAAGAACTCTCTTCTGTGATGCCTTTTGTATCTTCTTAAGAGAGCCAGGACTGAAGATACCATGGTGGTGAATGTCGGGTAAAAACCTAGATAGTTAGGTCAATCAGACTGGAGCATTTTCATCTACTTTTCAGCATGCAGCACTGAATGTATGTGTGTCTTGGAACCTATCAGTGTTTCCTTAACAAATGTGAAAGGTGAGTGATGGAAAAGCAATTGTTATCTTGGAAGATTCCCATTAGCAGAATAAGTGAAGTAAGATTGCTTAGACAGAATCAGTGTTAGACTTGTTCTTGCATCTCCATTATATCTGAACAAATGTGCTCCATCATAAAGTAGGCTGTGTGTCACCGATGCTGGCAGAGAGGAATAATTGGTACCAGAAGAGATGCCTTTTACCAAAGTATAGCAGGATGCTTGTATTATGCTCTCATTGCTTGGCATCAATTTGTCAGCTGCCACGCTGATTTCTATACTATGGAACTTGAACATAGGAAGAGAGAAACAAAACATTTTTTCCAACATTAACAGTGTTCTAGAAATCTACTACCAGCTTATATACCAGTTAATCCACTTTCCAAAAATACTGTTGCCTTTCTTCTGATGGCCAAATCATCATTTAAATGTGTTTTATCTGTCTGCTTCCCGCATCAGCTAATGTGGAAATATTCCCAGAAGTTGTATGTGTACCTTTCAGACATCAAGTCCCCAGTGAATATTTTCAGTAAGCCTACTATGGACTGGTTAGCTATCCTGCATTCATTTTTCAGTAAGTATGAATTATTAGTCATTCTGACATGGGAACCTTTAACACAAATTGATGAGGTCATAAATAGCTCAAAGTGTTCTCAGCTCAAAGTGTCACAGATTAAAAAGGTGAATATCATAATTAAGAAGAAAATGAAATAGATGAAGTGTCTCTTCAACAACCAAAATATTGGTTAAGAACTTGGTTAAGTCAAGCCGCATTCTGAGGCTTGACTCCAGACCAGAATAATGATGTCTGGTTTTGGGTCCTTACCAAATGCAGCATAGGCCCAAGTTATAAAAAAAGTGACAAACACCTACTTCATAGCTGTAAAATTGCGGAATATATTTTCCTCCACTAAAAGTTGGGCATGTAAATTAATCACCATTTCCATCTTGCCACAGCAGTCACATCCTCTCCCTCTGGTGATTCGGGGACAAAAGTGTTTAGGTGTCTAGAGATGATGGAAACCTAGTGGAATTGCCTCTCTGCAGCTTTAGGTGCCTACATAACTTTAAAAATCAGAATCAGGGACCAAGAGCCAAACTATATTACCCTAGTTTTACACCAAGGTAAAATTGGTGTAATTGAGTAAAGAATCAAGCCCTAGAACTTCAAGCACAAGGAAGTGGCAGCAGGAGTTTTTTTGGGGAAAGGAACCTGTTCCTAACCTTGATATGCAGGGCGGGGGGAAGAAAGAATTAATCAAAACTAGAAGTGGTAGATTAGAAGGGAAGGGTAGAAGAAAAGTGCTAAGAGATGAGGACACAGGAAAGACAAGGAGGGGGAAACAACTATCGGGAAGCAGAAAGGAAGAGACAGTAACCAAAGCAAGGAAAGAAAAAAGGGGAAAGGAGAATTTAAGAAGGGAAGGGAAAAGTAAGCAAAAGAAAATATGGTCTTGAAGGAAAGTATGTTATTTTCTCCATGTTCACACTTTTCAAGAGGCCACTGCCATTTCTCCATATCTGCTACTTCCACTTGCATTATAACAGCAGGTGTCCCCTTTAAATTCAACCATGGATGTTTCCTGCATCTGTGACAAAACCCCCACAAGTCATCAGCAGAATTTAGACCTGGGAACTGTAGCACAGACCTCTGCCACTTGAGCTAAAGGAATAACTCCATTACTTGGTAGTAGTAGGAGACTGTTATTCTCTAATGGATCAGACACTAGAGGGGGATGTAACACACACTTTGCCAATAAATGCTTTCTATGTGATTACAAGCCCCTGGCCCCTATAGGATCAAAACACACAATAATCAATTGGAAAATCCAGAAAATTTGACTAGTTTGTATATAGTGTTTACTGTTCCAGGCCCTAGAGATGATTTACTTCTTGAGTGTCTGACATTACCAGCTAGAGAGGTGAAACCCCTCTACAAGAGAAGAAATTTCAGAAGTGTTGCTTAGATGTATAGATATTGGAGGATAAATGGGAATAAATTATCGAACAACCCATTTGGTGTTTCAGTTGAGGGCATACTGCTTGAACAACAGTAGAGAATTTGGGGATTAAAAGGGAAGCTTTTAAAAACAATTTCAAAAGTAAAATATGAATTTTGCATTGTCAGTCATAATTTTAAGAACATTCAATCCTGATTTGGAATATTAATAATTTGACATATTATACAGATTGGAGTTAATTGGATTTAAGCCTTACCCACTCTGCGAGATGAATCAAGTTAGTTTAACAGGAATGAAAAGCCCAATCAAGATGTAGGCTAGCACATCTGAAACCATATTAATTGACCATATTCTAGCCTAGATTAAGGGTACGTCTATACTGCATATGCCTCACGGTGGCATGTAGAGTACATACACTGCACACCCCCCAGCATGGGTATAAACAGCAGTGTAGACAGTGAGGCACTGCTGAGGTGAGTAAAAACACACCTGAACACTTAGGGTCTGTATCCTACACAGCTCTCCACACACCCAAGCAGCGCTTCCCCATCTACACAGCTAGTTGTAGCGTGAGTGTCCCATTACCTCCCCTCTGCCAGAGTCTCTCTCACCACAGGGAAAGGTTCTAGCAGCAGGAAGAGGCTCTGTCAGCTCTCTACTGCTAGAGCCTTTCTTTGACGGTGGTGGTGGGGGGGGAGTTGGGCAGGGAGGAGCTGCCAGAGCCTTTCCCCTTGCTTTCCCCCTGCCAGAGCCTTTCACTGCAGCATGTAGCTACACATACCTTACATACGGACACCAGTGGTATGCAGTGTAGACATAACTTATAAAACGGCCAACTAATATAGCTTTCAATGTGTTAGTCTGCATCTGATTAGAGATTTCCAGCTGTGTTAAGCTAGCTCAGTTAACATGACTGAAATACACACCCCTTTTGCCTTTTGTCAGGACTGGGCCTATGAGTTCATCCCTGCAAGGAGTTTAGAGTCCTCAACACTTCATAGGATCAGACCTTAAATTATACTGAGATAAAAACACCTGCTATATGCCTTATTTCACACAATCTCCACTTGAGATGATATCCAAAAGGAACTTTCCCACTAGGGAAATACTGGGCTGTACCAGTCAACCTGGAAAAAAATACAATTGGGGGTCTGATGAAAAAACCTCAGTTAACAAATTAAATGATTCAGTGGTAGCAACATAACTGCCATTTTCTTGATGGTACATAAAGAGGAATAAAATCAAGTTTATTCTTCCAGAGCTGTACCACCTCAGTGCTTCCAACAATAGTAAAGTCTTATTTTAGGGCAAACCCCTGCAAGACATCCCATTGGAGTTACTAACTCGTTTTATAAGACAAGCAGGCTCTCAGAGAAGTAACTGGATATATCTGCTCCTTCTGTGTCCTTGAAATATACTTAGTAAGAGAGTGATGTTTTACACAGTCACTCTTCTTACTGTAACCACATAAGAGTGCAGCAGGAAAGGAAAAGAGAAACAAACAGGAATGTCTGCCAAGGTGAACAAACAGCAAATCATAGTAACTAGTCAGGCAAATGGGTATGCACCCTGTTGATCTTATGTTTTATATAGAGCAAAGACACATACTACTGATGGAAAGAGGGGAATAACAATACACTTGCCCAGCAAACGTAAGGATTCAGAGAACTCCGTGCTTTTGTAATAGCTTTGCCCTCATAGTAGGAGAGTAAAAGTGAAGAATGTACATAATATACATCCTATATATCACTGTACGTGTTATTACTAGTGCCCTTCATCTCCCCCCCCCAATGGTAGACCTGCTGATTTCAAATAGGATGACCCTCAATTTAATGTTTCAATAAGGTGAAACTCCCAAAACCGGTGTCCTGTTTTTTATAGAGAAGCATCCCTTAGTGTTGACCACATTGCAGCTTTGTACATGTCCAGTAGCTACACCATGTATGTACTGCACTGCAGCTGCTTGTGTGTTTGGGTGTTCAGAGCTGAATGAAGGTGAACTGCAGTGAATAATTCAGTATTGAGTTAAGCCTAGATTTCTCTCCTGATAGCCCTGGGGGGATCATGAGGGCTTTCAGCACAAAAAATAAGTTTTGATTAATGTTTATACAATGTATTTTTTCTCTTTGTAAATATCTGTTCTCCTGTATTCACTACAGAAGCCCCAGAATACATCATTCTGGCAGATCACAGACACCAGATGAGTCAGCAGTTGTAGACTTCTGGTATCTAGGATTCCTGACAATGTATTTGGGGTGTCTCTAAAACAACTAGATGGGCAGTGGATTTTCACAGATGTTTTTTGTTTTAAGTTATGTATAGAATGGCCTGCCTAGCCAGGTTAGTTAGGGCATTAAACACAGAAACCGGTGCCTACCTCAAAATTTAACTTTGCATGTCACCTTTTCAGGAGAATTATATAGTGGTTTTGCCCTCTACTGGCCAAAGACATCTATTGGAGATCCTTCTTTATCTGCTCCACAGCCATTATACAGCCTCAGGGTTTTAGCATAAGTTTCTGCACCTCTGCAATGCTGAGTGGATCAGTATAGCAGTTGATACCTGGCCATGGCCTTTCTCCTTTCTGAATCACCTCTGCCCCACTCCCAAACCCTACAGCATGTGGAAGTTCAGAAAGCCCCTACAGAACTGAGCTCCATAGTGTGCATGTGTTACAGACGCTCTGCACAGATTCCCTCTCATCTCCTAACTCCTGTGTTGCATGGAACCAAACTTGTTGCATTGCATCAGGGGCTCTCTATGGCCATGGAAGTGGGAGTCAGGTTTTGTCTCTATTTATTACTTTAGATTAACATTGGAAATGCTGAATCATTAACGGGAGTTTGTAGACAACTTTATGCAAGTGATTTATTTATGGCCAGTGTTTCCGAAATGACTTGTGATTTGGGAGGCCTCAATTTGGAGTGTTCAACTTCAGACACCTTTAAAGGGGCCCAGTTTTCAGAAAATGCTGCCCTCTGAAAATCAGACCCCTTTAAGATGTCTCTAGTTGGTCATCTGAAATTATTAGTTACTTTTGAAAATCCTGGCCCATATAAATAAATGTGATGTGCCCATCACCAAATAGATGCTGTACATAAAACTCTACCAATGCTTAAAAGTCAGAAATAGGGCACAATGAACCAGCCACAGACTCTCCTACCCCCAGCACTAATATCTGGCCCATCTATGCAGAAGGGTAGGTAGAAATAAAGGAAGTTAAATGGGCATGAATAAAATCACTGCAAGCTGGAAGGACTCAACAGATGCCAAACAAATGTAATCCCCCCATCATTCCAACTCTCTTCCTTTGCCCAAAATCAATATCATCCTGCATGAGAAAATTATCCACTTAAAAATATTTTCTAACAATTCATTTGCATTTCTGGCAACCCTCTACAACTGACCAGCACACACATCAGGGCACTGTGACCCAAATCCCAAACAAGAACTCCATTTAATTGATAAGTGAACCACTACTGCTCACAGAATTGTCATTCATTTTCAAGTGTTTGGGTGGTTTTTCTCCCTCTTTCCTTTACCTTTCTCCCACCCCCTTCACACTTTGCTTCTCAAAAAGCCACAGCTGCAATAAAACTGTAGATGTGGCTGAACATGTGTATACCTAGGAACTGGTTACCTTAGTAACAGCAAGCAAAGCTCTCTAATATTATGCTGCCTTCTTTTTCTCTTGTTTTCTTAGTTGTTTGGATAATAGATATGCATACTACATATTCAAATCAATATTTATTCCAGCAGATGGAAGCTGAATGAATAAAAGTTGGGTTGGTTCTGCTTGTAAACTAACAAAAATCTATGAGTAGCCAAATACCCCCCAAAGAACAGACAGGGACTTTGGCAACAGATCCTTGTTAAATTCAAAGCATCCATGTACCATTGCACAATCTACAGTACAGAACTGTAGCCCTACTAATAGCAGCAATCACTGCATTTTGAGATGAAGTTCAGACATCTGCAACTTTGTAATTCTGTTCCACTTACAGCTCCATTAAACAGAGACCCTTTGAGGATTAGGATTCACTTAAAAGATTTATATTTTTAGTTTTATTATATGTTCAAGAAGTATCTGAACTACATCAAGAATTTATGCTGTGCAATTGGCCATGATTAGTTACTGCTACTTTATGCAAAACCGAAGTAATAAATATTTTAGTGTGTTTTTAGTTTCCTGGTTAATGAATGATAATACAACATAATTTACATGTACATCATTCTGTTACTCAGAATGTAATGCAAAGGATGTAGTGACATGATTCGTTTCACAGGGAGAAATATTTTAAGTTCTCCCACCAATTTGTCCTCTATGCATTCCTAAAGTATATGCCAGTATATTTATGATATAGAAATAAAAACTGGGTGTGTTTTTGTATTTAAGACATTTTCCAATATATGCCAAAACCAAATGTCCAAAAAAATGAGTATCTTGATGTAATAGGATTGTTAGGAACATAGTACAAATCCAGAACAATCCTAGCGAGAGGTAACAAAGCAGCACTCTTATATAATAAATTGACAATTGTTACAAATCAAATGGCTTTGCTGGCCTGTACAATAGTCTGTTGCTTATAGAGAACTTTAGATACAATCAATAGGACCTTTAAAAAAATCACTTTCTGTGCTGATTTTACTTGCAGATTTTTAACTCCCTTATTTGATTAGTGATCCTTTTTCCAAATGAACCAAGCGAACACCATCTGATTGATCCTCACAACAACCTGTGCAATATCACCCCTATTTTACAGATGGCGAAATCACGAGCTTAAGGGTTTGATCCTGCTCCTATTGAAGTCAATAGGGGTAGCAGCTAGATTAAGCCCTAAATGACTTGCCAGAAGGGGCATTTTTTCCTCAGAGCTGAGATTAAAGCTCTGGAGTTCCTGATTCCAGGTCTGTGGTAGGATGTAGAATCCCTGTATCGTGCCAGGCAAATGAGGCATTAAAAGGAACTCAGGCTCACACAGGTGCTCCAGGAAGCAGCCATAGAAGCAGCTGCATGAAGAAGAGGAAGTCAGCAACTGTTTGGCCTTCTGAACCCAGAGCCACAGGTCTGAGGTAAAATCCCTCAAATTGGGGAATATTGTGTTACATTTTGAGACTTAACTGATTTCTGTGACTAAAATACGACTTTGAGAAAAGGAGTTTGTGGTATTTGACTAACCATCGCATTTTTGCTGCGTTGCTTTACCACTATACAGCACCGGTTTTACAGCTATTTAAATGTTGTGCCTCTAGCTACATTATATTGGCAAATTGGGAACATATCAAAGTATTCATAACAATTCAGATAATTTACCAAAGTATTCAAAGCTCTGTAGAACAGTATTAAAATTAAATATAATTTTTTTATGGGGGATAGTCCAACTGCTTTGTGCAGATGATAGTCTGATTATACGTAATTAATGGGTTCTTTATTTATTGCATTTTATCACAGAGAATGAGCAGATTATACATGGCTGAAAGAAAATCCCCATCTTTATTCAATTGCTGTAATTTTACATATCCACATATAGAATGTATTAATATAGAGGAAAGATGGTCTTGTGATTGATACACTGGACTGGGACTCAGGAGATCTGGTCCTCTTTCTGGCACTGCCACAGCTGTTCACTTAAATTCTCTGTGCCCCAATTTTCTATCTTCAGATGGGATATTACTACTTCCCTATCTCACAGGGGTACTGCAAGGATAAATAAACATCAGTGAGGCATTCAGCTACAGCAATGATGGAGGCCAACATAGTTGGGTAGCACCTCCAGATGACAAACAGCGGGAGAGAGAACAAGTAGGACCAACTGAACACTTAGCTATAACAGAGCTAGGAATTGAATTCCTAGATACAACACATGACTTAGACCCCAATCCTGACTTTTCTACAGACACAGAATTATAACAGTTTTAGAGCACCATTGATATTAATGTTTAAAGATATGATGTGTGGCCTGACAGATTGGAATTTTGATTAGTTTCTGAGGGCTGTCAAGTAAATCAATTGATAAGCCTCCCCCATGAAAAAATGTTACCAATGTTATTGACCTGGATCAGTTTAAATAAGGTCAGATTTTGTTATGCTGGACATCACGGTTTGTAGCAAGGGAAATGCTTCATAAAACTTTAGGAACATTTTTAACATTAGAGAAAATAATGTTATTGATGTGTTGTATGGAGAACTGAGGGGGAGGGGCATTCACAGGAAAGTTAAATTAAACTCATTGTCAGTTCTTTGGGGAAGGGACTTAACTATGTGTTTGTACTGAGTGCATCACAATGGGCTCCAATCCTGGTTGGGGCCACTGGGCACTAGTGTTATACAAATAACTGATTAGAATATAGGCCTAAATCCTCCAGTTCCTATGTGGGCAAACTCCCCTGGACTTCAGTCATAGTGATAATATTTTAATTTGCTTTAGGAGACAGCCTGTCTTTGAGAATGTGATTAGTTTATTTGGCAACCTTCAAGAACCAGTTTAAATTCCAATTTCAGCTAGGCTACATAGTGTGTTCTTAAAAATTAGTGTAACTGATGCAATTTGTAACCACAACTCATAAACACAGAGGTATGTTGTGCAAGATAAAACACCATGGCACAATAGGTGGCATTCATGGGAAAAACAACATTAAGATAGTAAAAGCAAAAGAACTAAATGGAGATAAAGATAGTGAAATAGTCCTTGGGGATGCTGAATCCATACACAGAAAACAACTAATGATTTAGAGTGTTCTTTCACTGCAAAGTACACATTTTCCACACAAGAAAGTCTTTTCAGGAACTCAGTGTTATTCAATGGAAATCCCATACAGAACAGGTGGAATTTTAAGATTCTATGATTGTTCCAGAAGGTACATACAGTAATAAAGAACAAGATCAAAACAAACTATACAATGAACATTAGTGAGGTAGAAAAAATTGAAGATAAAAAGCCTTTTCTACACCATTAAGAGTAGGAACAAAGTGAGACAGAAAATCCCACAAAAGACATGAAATGTGCACATGAAGAGGCTCTGCTTCCCACTAGAGAACATGCAGGCCCTACTGCTTCAGCTCTGCCTCATCAGGGCTCTTTGCTTACAAATTAAAAATAACACTAGCCAGTATGATACGAATTCATATTTAGGAGAAAGATCTGTTCAATGATTTCTTGAAACCACTACATAAAAGTTAAATATGAGCATGTGTTAAACTCACTTAAAAGAGAGGCTGGAAATTGGCACATGTTTCTGTCTGATAAGGACCAGATTGTGAAACATTCACTGTGATTGTATACGTATGCAGCCTGTTCAAAAACAGCAGGCATGAATACGTGGATGGCAGTTACCAACTATGAAGTACAGGAGAGATCCACTGATGTTTTGGGGCTCTGTTTTTGGAAACAAAGTTGTGCAAACTCAAGAAGCTGTAGCTTACCTGTGCAATATGGAATTCTTCTGGAAAACCACTACTTCGTCATGAATTCAAGAGGATAATGAATTAAAATATCAGTGTAAGAGGATTCAGAGTAACAGCCGTGTTAGTCTGTATCCGCAAAAAGAAGAACAGGAGTACTTGTGGCACCTTAGAGACTAACAAATTTATTAGAGCATAAGCTTTCGTGGACTACAGCCCACTTCTTCGGATGCATATAGAATGGAACATATATTGAGGAGATATATATACACACATACAGAGAGCATAAACAGGTGGGAGTTGTCTTACCAACTCTGAGAGGCCAATTAATTAAGAGAAATAAAACTTTTGAAGTGATAATCAAGCTAGCCCAGTACAGACAGTTTGATAATAAGTGTGAGAATACTTACAAGGGGAGATAGAGTCAATGTTTGTAATGGCTCAGCCATTCCCAGTCCTTATTCAAACCGGAGTTGATTGTGTCTAGTTTGCATATCAATTCTAGCTCAGCAGTCTCTCTTTGGAGTCTGTTTTTGAAGTTTTTCTGTTGTAATATAGCCACCCGCAGGTCTGTCACTGAATGACCAGACAGGTTAAAGTGTTCTCCCACTGGTTTTTGAGTATTTTGATTCCTGATGTCAGATTTGTGTCCATTAATTCTTTTCCGTAGAGACTGTCCGGTTTGGCCAATGTACATGGCAGAGGGGCATTGCTGGCACATGATGGCATATATCACATTGGTAGATGTGCAGGTGAACGAGCCCCTGATGGTATGGCTGATGTGATTAGGTCCTATGATGATGTCACTTGAATAGATATGTGGACAGAGTTGGCATCGGGGTTTGTTACAAGGATAGGTTCCTGGGTTAGTGGTTTTGTTCAGTGATGTGTGGTTGCTGGTGAGTATTTGCTTTAGTGTAAGAGGAATTTAAACAAATCAATAGGTGTCTGAAGGACTAGATATTATGAGAATGCCTCCCTTCAGAGCCCTGACCTTAATCCTCAAGAGCAAATATTACATTTACTTGCATAAGTCAGGAGTGCGTTTTTGAAAAACTTATTCAGGTCATAGGGTTTTTCAAATCTGAACAGTAATGGCAGATTTGACAACAAAGCTGTGCTTTCTATCCCAAATTTCCTGCCTCAGGTAGATTTGAGTACACCCCCCACCTCTAGGGGCCACTAAGACACATGTAGTGCCTCCCCTCCCCCTGCCATGTGTCCAGAGAGGAAAGAAACTGCTGAAAGGCCCCAACCAGAGACTGAGGCCAGCAGAGCAGCTGCAGAAGCAGCTTATGCAGAGACCAACAGACATGGATAGTATATTCTACAGTTTTGACTGGACTTTCCCCTCTGCTGATTACCTGTTTGCTCTAACGCCCCCTTCCAATCTCAGCCTCAGCGTCACTCCACATACCTCCGCCATCCCACAAAGGAATTGCAGAACGAACATGCTAGTTTTTGTCACCACAGTGATTGCTCTGCTCTGCCTGTTCTACTCCTTTCCCTATACTTTTGTCTATCTTGCCTATTTAGAATGTGAGCTCTTTGAGGCAGGGACTGCCTATTGCTCTGTGTTTGTGCAGAGTCCAGCACAATGGGGCCCTAATCTTGGTTGATCTCTAGGCACTACTTTAATAAACACGATTAACCATCTTTGTTAGGGAGAAGGCTACTCTGCAAAGAATTGCTTTGTGTGCAGGCCCTTTTCCACTGTGCCCCCAAAGCATCCCCAGACAGTGCCTAGGAGTCCTGACGTGGAGGCTTGAACAGCTCAGGAGACAGGGAAGCCTTCTGAAAAAGTATGCTCCCCAAGCACAAGTGGTGTAGCTGGAAAACCCCCTCCTTGCTGACGTCTGTTGAGTCTGCACTGTCTGAAAGGGATTGGTATCTAGAGAAGATGGCTTGTAAGAAATCCTCCATAAGGCATCAGAGACTCCAAGATCCAAGCTCTTAATTTCAAGACTATCCAATTGTTTCATAGTTGGACAACTCATATTTTTACCATCCTTTAATTATTTCTGAGTAAAGAACCAAGAGATTATTAACATTTATATTTTGATAGTGCTCAGTTAACTCATACTTACTGTCCTATTTCTGCCTTGTAAAGGACACGTAAAAGGAGACGGAGGTAAAAAATGTAACCACATTAAAAACATGCTGCTGGTACTGAACATGTTTCAAGTTCCTAAGCCTACTGAGGTCATGAACTAAGAGCTGCTTCAATTAAAGACTGCTCCAGGCACAGCATGGAATAACTGTGGGTACATCTACACTACAGCGGGGAGTCGATTTAAGATACGCAAATTCAGCTACGTGAATAGCGTAGCTGAATTCGACGTATTACAGCCGACTTACCCCGTTGTGAGGACGGCGGCAAAATCGACTTCTGCCGCTTTTTGTCGGCGGCGCTTACTACCACCTCCGCTGGTGGAGTTAGAGCGCCGATTCGGGGATCGATTGTCGCGTCCCGACGGAACGCGATAAATCGATCCCCGAGAGGTCGATTTCTACCCGCCGATTCAGGCGGGTAGTATAGACCAGGCCTGTGTTCTTATAAATAGTAGATACTCTAGGACAGTGGTCTCCAAAGTGGGGTGCGCGAGGATCCTTGGGGGTACGCGACAGGAGGATCGGTTTGGTTTTTTTTTTTTTTTTTTTTTTTTTTTTTTTTTTGCGCGCTTCGGCAGTTCGGGCAGGAGTCCGAAGTTCCCCCCCACCCCTCCTTCGGCGCTCAAAAATTTTTTACTGATAGGGGTGCACGATCAAAGAAGTTTGGAGACCACTGCTCTAGGAGATGGGCGATTCAACAAAATATGTGAAATAACCAAAGATCAAGGATTACTTTGCAGCATGAAGCATCAGTGACATCTCTTTTTCTGAGTCAAGTTGTATTATTTTTGAAAAATGGACTGGCCCCCACAATTTAAAGTTACCCCATTTGTGGCTGGGCCATGAACAGATTATTCTAAATAATAAAAGGCATTGTGTAAGAACATGGAAGTTCCAGATGGTAATATTATCCACCAAAAAACCAATACAACCTTGGGTAGAGATTCCTGGTAGGAGTTAGACAGTACACTCCTTTGGAAAGACAAAAAGGTGAAAGGAGGGCTACATCTCTGTTTTGGGATAGTCTTGCTAAATACATCTCCAAACAGACAGAATCCTCTTATTGCAGTGGCAAGGCACAAGAACAAACGGAGCAACTATTATAAAATTTAACCTTAAAAAAATATGTAAGCCATTCTGACAAACTTACATCTATTCTTCCTATGGAAGAGCAGATGGCTCATACTTGGTCTGTGCATATGAGCTCTGGTCCATTTGTAGTCAGTGGCAAAATTCCTGTTTACTTCTTCAGAAAGAGCATGTGATGAAATCCTAACACCATCAACGACCCCTACTGAAGTCAATGTCAATGGGAGTTTTGACATTGATTTCAATGGGGCTAGGAGCTCAACAAGGGCATATGATATATCTAAGCAGGACTTTAAATAAAGAAAATGGAAAAACACTTCTCCTTGTTTAAGCGCTTAGGCTAATGTAAACACGGAGAGGAACTAAGGGGTAGGGAAGGTTCCACTTGTAAAAAAAAAAAAAAAAAAAAAAAAAAAATCAGTGGCACTAAAGATGGATACATGATTTATTTTACAGACCATTGCCATCTCAGCCCTGTGCAAAACATGGAAGGTTCAGTGAAAGAATAACCCTGCTTTATAATGAAATGTCTTACCAGGCAGAAAATTAAACATTTTATATGTTTGTTAGGATTTTTAATAGTCTGAAAGCTGCAAATAAGAGAACTTCCAAATATTGGTGAAACTCAGAGGCTAATTTGATTTTGTGTGAGGAGGATTTAAAACAGTGGTTCTTAGCACATCTCCTTATATCCCCTTGTGCAATAGCCTCACACCACTAGTCATGTTCTCTTCTTTCTGTCCATTCTCTCTCTCTCTCGTCTCAATTTTTATCTTATCTTGTATTTTTTCCTGCATTTTTGTTGTCACTATTTTAAATCTATTTCCATCTCCTAATTTTTGCTCCCTCTCCACTCTACCCACTTATTCCCCTTTATTCCACAGATAGCTACATCTAAATACTGCTTGGGGTGTGGTCACATCCACTGCTGGCTCTGAGGCATGTACTCACTCTTGTGGCTGAGCTGAATGGTGTGGGAGCAAAGGACAGAAGCTTGTGCAAATTAACAGTTGCCTGAGCCTACCAGGCCAGCACTGTTCCTGGAGCAAGGGTGCCACAGTAGGGGACGCCACAGGAACAAGCATGCAATGAGAAAGCAAATTGTGGAATTCTATGTTCAGGAAACTTTCCTTGCTCCTATTGCTCTGCTTCAGTCCTCTTTGAAACAGTCTGATCCCACCCCCAGATTGGTAAATTCTGTATTATCTAATGTCACCTCCTTTTCTAGTATTTTCCCCGTGCTTTTCTCTTATTTGGTTCCCTCTTCTCCATGACTGTGTAACACTGGCTGTCAATAATGGCAGAACTGTGTGGCTTGGTGTTGCACCATGAACTATCATCGCTACATACAGTAGAAATATACTGATATCACCAGCACAGTGTGTGTGGCTAGTACAAACACCTACACTGCTCCTGTAATTTGCCAGCAACACCATCATGGACACAGAAAATCAATGCATTTCACTGACTTAGTTTATTTAAATAGATTATGCTAATATTTTAGGAATGTACCTCTATTTTTAAAACAAGTTGTTCACCCTTCTGATTGTAACTAGCAGAGTTCACATTTTGTAGATCAACGAGTTAGTGTCTTATTTGCTCTGCAATCAGACACAAACAAAGGTGTAAGCTTCTCTTTACATTAATGGAGAGAACTTCAGAGACTAGGGCTGATCATTCATATGTTTAACCATTATTCCGTCCAAAACTGAAACCCACAGCTCAAGCTGTAGAAATAAAATTATGCTATAAAATATTCCATATTGTCAACCTACAGTGCAATGTGAAATATTCAAGTGCACTAGATTGTATCTTTAACACATAAATTGCATAATATATACACTTTTAGCTATAAATAGGAGTTACTTATGGAACTAGAATTCTCAAACAAATGTAAATGTTTTCTTATTTACTTTCCTCACAGATATGCTTGCAAAACTTGTTCCAAAGAAGATCTTTTTAAGGAATGAGGTGTTAAGTTAATTTTTGGCATATTCAGTAGGCTTCTTTTCAGCCTGTCCACCACCTCTGTGACACTCCAATATTCTGACAGCCCTAAAGTATTTAAATATGATTTTAGATAAATTACCTAGCCTGTGTTTACTGTAATTTCAATCTTTCTACTTTTTTCCTCCACAGTTTGATGGAGGAAGCAGAGACCTCAATTTATTTAACATAAATTAACTTTATTATTCACATTACTCTTTGCTGATCTTTTTAAAACAAAAGTCAAATTAATATTGTCAATTTCTAAAACATTTTATTTGTTCTTTTCTATAATTCAGTTTATAAAACTGCAATATACAAAAATTCATTAGAAGTAAAACTAAATGTAAAACAAAGCAAGACCTTGTTTGAGATGTTTTCCCAGAAAGCTTTACCTACAGGCTCAGGAGCAGCAAACACTCAGCATATTTAAAAATGGAATTTAGAATAAAATTGCACACTGAAGCAAATGGACAGATTTTTGACTTCTTCATAAGAACAGTTTATGATTTCGTTAAAATATCCAGTGACTATTTTAAATATCCTTTTACAGAATAAAATCAATTTTAGGTCAGTCATCTTCAGAGAAGCGGATATGTTTACTTGTCTCTTGTGTCTTTGCAAGTCTCATTCTTTCAGCTTTGGCAATCAGCTACAAACAAAACAAAACAGAACAATTGAAGTAAAGGTGAAAGAAAAACTGCATTCAGATTACAGGTTTATATCAAAGTCATAATCATGCTAGCAGGTCTCTTAGAAGATAACTAATCTTCGAACAACTGAACCAATCTGTACAGAGCATAGTTCTCTTGATACCAAAAATGAAGTGGCTCCTGATATTATTTTGCTCAGTAGCATATAGGAACCATCAGAAAGTACACAAATAGCACAAAGTTTTCCCTTAATCTCTGGACAGATTAGTGTCTTTAACATTCCTTTAACATTCCATCCCAGTGTCCCATCAAACATGGGGGGAAGGCAGGGAGGGAGGGAGGAAAGGAACTGATAGTTAAATACACACAACCCAAAGACCTCAAACACAACATTCATAGCCATTTTTAAATGGACTAGTTCTTTGCGGCTTCAAGCTCTTACTTAACTATAGCAGGATCAAACCTTAAAGAAATAAATTTGTCAGGAATGCTATGTCATTTTCTAGAGTCAGTTTCTGGAGAGACAAAAGACTGAAATCCAGAAGGAGGCCCATCCTCTAGATTGGGAAAACAATGCATTATGTATTGCAAATCTAATGACTACTCATCTGAATTTAAACAGTATTGGCCACAGGAATGAGCTTGGGCCTAGGAATCCTGAGTTCAAATGCCAGCTCTATCAATGACCTCTCCGTGTTTCAGTTTCCTTAGCTGTAAAATGGAGATAGCCCCTCTCTTACCAGGGTACTAGGGATTAGTTAATATTTGTAAGGCGTATGAAATTATAAATGTTAAATTGTGGTATTACTGACAATTTCTCTCAACCCTTCAATTTGACTTGATGGTACATTTTAGAAATAAGCATTTATAGCTTTTAAAAAAACTGTGAATCAAAGAAACCTCAAAATCCAAGGCTGCCTGTATAATTTTAAAAAGGATATTACATTATATATAGAATAATAATAAAAATGAACATTCCAAGTCCCGTTTTTACTGGCATTAACAGAAGACCTGCCTAACAACTATTTGCATCATTGACCAAAGGGCCTTGCACCTTTCCCCTAACCCTGTTCCCCTAACCTTAAGGCTCTCTGTCATGGCAACTTATTTACCACCTTTGCAGAGGGAGGATAGACAGAGCCATTGTTGGAGCTCTACCTTCATTTGTAGCTGAGCCACAAGAGTTGATGCAGAGTAATGAACGTGAGGCAGTGGCTCCCCTAGAGATCAAGCATGCTATATCCTCCGCACTCCCAGCCCTGGATAGCCTAGCCAGGAAATCAACACCTAGTCCCTTGCACAGCAGCACACAGAACTCACCATAAAGACATTGGGAGAACTTGGAATCTTTAAACAAAAAAATTGGATATTGTTTCGCCACAGGGAACTCTCCCACTACAAAAGCAATTCTATCGTCCACTGTCCAATCGCTGACCAGAGGGCCCTCTTTCTTCTTCGACACAGGCTCAAAATATTAGACCAGTCCAAGAGAGGTCCTCAGTTTTTCAAACCAAAACTAACATGTGAGCTGCAAATTTTCTTCCATTTCTACTCATATACTTTCAACCCCTCTCTCTTATCACAGCACACACCACATAACTCATGTGGCAACAGCAAACCTCCCCTCACTCCTTGGAGATTAAGAACAATAGCTGGGAAAAGCTCTCAGTCCAAAGTAATATGAAATGCAAAAATGCTCATATGTTACCCTTGTGGGAAGCAAACTGCACTACTAGTTAACAACTTGCAGATTCAGCTTTTTTGTCCCCAATCTGAAGAAATTAAATGGGATACCACAAAAGTCTATTTTAAACAAAAGTGAGAATTTCAGGAAATTTCTGCCATCACTGGATCCATGGTGACTCACATCTATGCAACTGTTTTGTTTTTTCCCCCAATAAACTTACTTTAAAAACAAACAATGTAATCTTACATATATACACTGTACATCTTTAGAGCCTTAATAACTCTACAAAGACAGATGACAAGTTCTGCTGAGATTTACCTAAAGACACAGAATCTTATCAATTATCTGAAATCACCAACTTTAAAAAACTGTGGTCTTGTCCACACAAACATGACATCTTGCTTGTGTTCTGGAGGATATTGAGTCAAAATTGATATATGCCATTTAGTGTCCATACTGGGGCATGCATTGATTTAACTAAATCTGTGCAAGTCTGCGTGTAGATAGGCTCTGTGTACCGCAATAGCAGAAGTATAGACTCACTCCATGGCACCCTCACTATCCTCCAGAACACAAGCCAGATGTCATGTTATAGCAGATATATCAGATGAAATATAGTAAAGGAAGCAGAGAAAATGCAAAGAAACAAGGAACAGACAAAAGTACCTCAATTTCTTTCAAGTCTAGGTAGGAAGTGTGTAGGAAGACAGATGTTCTTGTGAATAAAGCCCAGCCTATACTAGGGAAACTTGCACCACTTTAACTACACTGATGCAGTTATACAGCAGGGCTTACAACGGTACAGCTAACTTTGGAGCACCACTGTAAAGCCTTACCTATAATTAAAGTTGCATCTATATTGCTTATATGAATATAAAATTGTTAAGCTAAACCAATTGTGCGTGCTCAGACTGTTGTGCTTGCACCATATGCTTGTACAGCAGTAGAAACCACGAGCACACAGCCCCTCTGAATTGATGGTAGTGATTTGTAAGCCCCACTTTACATCGGTGCTCAAACACTGCACTGGTGCACATTTATTTAATGTAGGCAGAGCCCAAGCTGGAGCGTAGAGTGAACAAAAACAACACCTAATTCTTTACAGAAGAGCCAAGTACCAGTAAGTCTGACAAATACTCTTTTCAATATATCCTGACCCTCAGATTCATTCATATAATTGGAAGATCATTTTAAATTATGATAGATGAGTTTCCAACTAGAATTATGATTCTATTCAGACTATATAAAGTGCATGTATTTTTATATCAGATTCATGTTTAAAACTTATCTGTAAAGTGCTTTACAAACATCTTCAAGGACTAATTTTGTACTTGTAAATTACAAAATAAATAGGATTTTAAATCCCTTTAATGTTAAGAACATATGAACGGCCATACTGGGTCAGATCAAAAGTCCACCTGGCTCAGTATCCTGTCTTCAGGCAGTAGCCAATGCCAGGAACCCAGAGGGAATAAACAGAGCAGGTAATCGAGTGATCCATCCCCTGTTGCCCATTCCCAATATTAGTTCTTAACTGTAATGTCTTCTGTGAACTGTACAGCCTTAATTATGAAAGTTTTTATTACAATAATTTTCTTGCTTTCCTAAATTGTGACTTTAAAGAAAAAACATAACTAATTCTGAAGGATCTTTAACAAAGGTTTGACAGTATAAATGAACATTGATGAGCAGGCAAAAAACAGATATTAGAGTTGTTGAAATTGCAGTTGGAACACAGACTATCAAAGAGCAGTGAAAGAGTTAAAGTTATTTGACTTCCGTTAATCATTCCTCTCACAAAGCCTTGCTTACTAATGTTAGCATTTAAATAGACCTGACTAGGCTTTGAAGCTAACACCTCTCTGGGTTGAAAGGTGATGGGAGAGGGGGAGGAGTGAGAGTTTGCACCTTTTGCTGCTGCTATTGTTAGGCAGAACTGAGAGTTTATTTTTGCAAGCCTAGATGAGTTACACATTACAGGCTACCTTACATCAATTTGCACAGCAAATACTGTACTATCTTCACAACAAGAAGCGCTAGAAACTTGGGTGCTGAGTTTCCACAACTCCAGCTGAAGTCAATGGAACGGAGGGGTGTGTGTGTGTGTGGGGGAAGAGAATCAAACCCTTCATTTAAAAAAAAAAAATCTATCATTTAATCAAAAATGGCAACAACAAATCCCTGTATGGTAGCTTTACCTATGTGAGAACTCAGAGAACATTCAGTAATTATATGAAATATTATAATAGTATATGTAAAAAATACTGCTAATAGCATTTTTACCTGAAGAAGGAAGCAGCAATGCAGCCATACAAGATTTTTTTCCTTTTCATCTATATATGCAACTGGGAAACTAAGACTGGTCAAGAAAACCAGATTTTCCAGTTTTACAGGTGAAAACAAAAGGGTTATTTTAAAATTCAAACAGAAGACCTTACTTGCAGTGGATATACGGTGATCAAGGCAATAAGATGTAAGGTGAGATTCTCACCCCTTCTCCAGCCCTTGTACACAAGGTAAAGGGGACAGAGTGGTGTAAAGGGACTCTAAAAGCCCCAGATCTAGGCAAAGGAGAAATTCCCCAGGGCAGGAACTGAAAGTGACAGCTACAAACTGTTTTCCAAGAACCCCTTAACAAACAGTGGCTTAAGGAGTACAACAGGGTGGGAGGAGAATTTTAGGTGCACAGTTCTACAAAGATTCTGGGCAGCAACTTAGCCCAGGTTTACACTAGGAGCGCTTCTCTGGTATAATTATACTATTATACTATAGCAGCAAAGCACTCCTAGTATGGATTCAACTTTTGCCGGTACAACTTATACCGGCTTCTGCAAGCAAAAGAAACTATACCAGCAAAAGTACAATTTTGCCAGTATAACTGTCTACACACAGTTAGGCTGATGTCAGCACAGCTATGTCACTCGAGGATCACAATTCTTCCCACCTCTGCCAGATCACAGTGTTGACAACTCTCATGATAATCACTAAAAAATGACCACGAGGCATTCTTGTGGCACCTTAGAGACTAACAAATTTATTTGTGCATAAGCTTTTGTGGGCTAAAACACACTTTATCAGGTGCATGGAGTGAAAAATACAGTAAGCAGAATAAATATTATAGCACATGAAAAGATGGGAATTGCCTTACTAAGTGGGGGGTCACAGTGCTAACGAGTCAATTCAATTAAGATAGAAGAGGCCTATTCTCAATAGTTGACAAGAAGGGGTGAATAATCACTGTTTTCCTAAAAAGGAGTCAAGTGGATATGTGATGATTTCAGCCTTCATTCTTAAAGAAAAAGTAAGTTTCTAGCCCTTCTGGCTGTGGAGAAAGTTTCAAAATGCGACCCCAGTGCACCCTAAAGGCTCAAAAAGCAGAAGACAAATAAAAAGACCAAATCTTCTATTTTTTCATAATCTCATTATTTTTGGCGAGCCTGACTCATGAGTTTTCAACATTTCGGGTTGGCAATACTGTATGGTGGGAGAAGCTTGTAGAGTAGACCTGGCCTTAGACAGCCCTGGGCTATATACGTGTGCTGGCAAAACCCCCAACATAGACACAGCTATGCTGACAGAAGAGGGCTTCTGTAGGCATAGCTAATATCGTTCAGGAAGATGGTGCTGTATTACTATGCTGACAGAAGTCCTCCTGTCAGCAGATGCTGTGTCTACACTAGGGGGCTATGCAAGAATAGCGATTATGGGCAGAGCCTAGGTTCCATTGGGACCATTCTGGCCCTCAGCAGTCTAGAATTGTTAGGGTTCTGAACCCCCTTCTCCTCCCCCCTCTTGGGCTGTAAGTTCTGGTGTAGCACAGAATCTCATCCATAGATAGTAAACGTGCAAGTCTGTGCACACACAAGAGCACAGATGTAGCAGGGAGTGTTCCTCATGCTCTGGTCTCCAACACCATGTATGCAATCCAAACTGTTCAAGCATGAGTCACACTCCAAATAAATAAATAAATAAATAAATAATGATAATAGTAGTAGTAATATTAAATTTTTTGTTTACCATCTGGTTTTTGAGACTTTAAGGGTTCATGTTTACAAGCTTTTCTCCGCAACCATGAGGGCTGTGAGCTTACTTGCTTTTAAATAAAAGCCGAGATTCTCATGTAATTGCCTGACTCTATGAGCTAGAGCAGGGGTCGGCACACATACCATAGGTTGCCTAAGGCGGCATGCGAGCTGATTTTCAGTGGCACTCTCACTGCCTGGGTCCTGGCCACAGATCTGGGGGGGCTCTGCATTTTAATTTAAATTTTAAATGAAGCTTCTTAAACATTTTAAAACCCTTATTTACTTTACATACAACAATAGTTTAGGTATATATTATAGACTTATAGAAAGAGACCTTCTAAAAATGTTAAAATGTATTACTGGCACGCGAAACCTTAAATTAGAGTGAATAAATGAAGACTCGGCATACCACTTCTGAAAGGTTGCCTACTCCAGAGCTAGAGGTTTAAGGAAAACACCAAATATTGAAAGACTCGTGATAAAAATCACAGGAGTTGGCAACACTAGTATAATCAGACCCCTTAACTTTATCATGGAACAGCACATAAATCCTTTTAAATTCCATTTGAAATGCATTGTTTTGCAGCTTTAAAATACTATTCAGACCAATCAATTTATTCCATTAAATGTAAAGTTGTCTTACCTCTTAGAACTAGAAATCAGAATTCTTTAACTACATGCAAACACAAAACTCCTTAGCAGTGACTGCTTCAGAACACCAGTGTCTAGGTGGGCAAATAATTCATTTTTATTTTCTACATGTAGCAACTGGACCCTGCAGTAACCAAGTGCTCCCTACTTTGCTGCAGTATTTGACTGTAAAATCTACTGCCAAGTCATCAGGATAAGATAAGAGACGAAAGTGGAGCGGAAGATCACAAAGTTGAGGAAAAATACAGATATTTCCCTTTCACCCATGCTTTTGATCACAGAAATCACATTTCAATCACTGTTACACAAAAATAAATATAAATCCAGACAATCCACTATTCAAACTTATTTTACCTTCTCTGTGCCTCGCTTCTTTTCTCTAGGTTGGTTAAGTTTAGCTTGTCTGTCCACCAAAATTTTCTGCCAGTACCGCTGTTCATGATCACCTTGACATACACATGAAGTGATAGTGCATTAATAAGGTTATCCAATATAAAGAACGCAGCATTTTATCTGTCATGGTCAGGTCAACTTATTTTAATATGTATAACCACATGAACAATATTTGTGGATGAAACCTGGCACTTCCGTTCTCAGCAAGGAAGGAACTTCTGTGTAAGAACAGGTTAATCCCTTTTCATTATGAGAGGAGGAAAACCTCATTTTAAAATGGAAGCTCATTTCAATAAAAGTAGTTTTAAATACAACATTAGGCATACATATAAATCTTCAATCACTGACTTTGTGTTAATCTGAAAGAATATTTTTATGTGGGGAAGGAAGGCACGGGGGAAAAAGCAGAGAGAAAATTTGCTCCCCCAAAATCATCTTTGTTTTGAGGTCAAGTCTGGGAAATTTTTTGATGGTTAAAAGTTACTTATTTTCATTTCAGTGAGCGGATTTAAAAAAACAAACAAAAAACCCCCCTAAACAATGACTTGGAGAGCACTACAAACCCAGAAAGGGATCTATTGTAAAGTAAGAGTCCCCTGCAAACCCAAGGTCCATCAACCCCAATTGTAACACTCTAGTCTTACTTGACAATGTTAAAATACTGAAGGCTTAATAGAGAGTAAAAATAAAGAATAGTAATATTATAACTTGAAAAGTAAATGCTGTATTTCTTCAGATTGTCTTTGGATCTCAGAACTGGAATGGTTTAAAGGCAAAGCTTCATCTCAAAATGAAATATTGCTGCATTCAGTAGATCACAAACTTCCAGCACAACTCTGCTTAAGAATTAACATGACAAATAAATACTTACATTATGGCTCTTAGGTCTGGTCTACTCTAGGAACTTACATGGGCGTAGCTATGCCTCTCAAGGGTGTGCAAAATCCACAGTCCCGAGAGACATAGCTATGCCGACTTAACCCCGATGTACACAATGCTAGATTGATGGAAGAATTCTTCCGTCGACCTAACTACAGCCTCTCATAGAGGTGGATTACCTACGCTGATGGGAAGCGTAGGTAATGTCTACACTGAAGCACTACAGTGGTACAGCTGCAGTTGTGTCGGTATAGCGGTTTAAGTGTGGATATACCCTGAGGGTATGTCTACACTGCCCATGTTACAGCGCGGCCGTGCTGTGACGTGGGCAGTATAGTCATGCTTTATCACCGGGGGAGAGCTCTCCCAGTGCTAAAAAAATAACCACCCCGAATGAGGGGTGCTAGCTTTATCGACAGGAAAAGCGCTGTTTACACTGGTACTTTTCAGCGCTAAAACTTTTGTCGCTTGGGGGGAGTTTTTTCACACCCCTGAACGACTCAAGTTTTAGCGCTAAGGTAGTAATGTAGACACAGCCAGATTCCAAGGCCAGAAGGAACCATTGTGATCATTTAGTCTGACCTCCTGTATAACTCAGGCCATAGACCTTCCCCAAAATAATTACTACAGTATATCTTTTAGAAAAATATCCAATCTTGATTTTAAAATTGTCAGTGATGGAGAACCAACCATGACCCTGGGTAAATTGTTCCAACCGTTAATTACGCTCCTGTCTGAATTTGTCTCACTTCAACTTTCAGACACTGGATAATGTTATAACTCTCTCTGCTAGACAGAAGAGCCCATTATTAAAGGTTTGTTCCCCCATGTAGATACTTACAGACTATAATCAAGTCACCCCTTAACCGCCTCTTCGTTAAGATAAACGGATTGAGCTCCTTGACCTATCACTCTAAGGCAGGTTAAGGCTCTATTAACAATGATAGTAAGTCCCTGTTCCCTGATCCTGCATTGTGATCCACTGGGTGAACTGCTGCAGCTATGCAGATCAAAATGCCAGATCAAGGCCACAGTTTGAGGATCCATTATTGGTCTGTGGTAAAATAAACCAGTTTCAGTAAAATATTTATATTTACAGACCTGTCCTTTATTTGGTGCAGTCTTAATTATTGTAGGTGCATGGTTTCTATTTCCTTTTGTTCTGTTCTTTAGTTATTTGGGGTTTTATCTAGAGGCTGGTCTACGCTTCAAAGTTTTACTGGTCTAACTATGTAGATTAGGTGGGTGTTGTGTTTTTTTTTTTTTAAATCACTGACAAAGAGCTTGCCTACATATTAAAATTATTTCAGATTAAGGTAGAGTGTGAATTTAAAGCAGAATAGCTATACTGGAATAACTCCATCTATAGACAAGGCCAGAGTTATACTGGTAAAAGCTCTAGTGAGGACACAGTTATACCAGAATAAAGGCGCTCCACTTCCCTAGCGGCAATATGCTATACTACATCTTTATACCAGTATAACTGCATCCAAACTAACGACAGTTTTATCACTTTAACTATACCTGTATAGTTATCAGCTAGTCTAGTCATAAATTTCCATAAAATTCATTATTCCAAATGTTCTAGAGACACCCACTTGCCTTTCACCATCACATTGTAATTATGAGGCTGAAAAGTGGAATAGGAATATGGTTCACTGCAGTGACAACTGTCCATTGTCACTGAAACCAAAAAGTAATCTGCCAGCTGAAGTTATAATAAAGTCAAATGACCACTCTTGTACGAATAAAATTATGTGGCCTGGTTAAGGCAACCAATTTAAAATACCAACACATTTTGACAAAGAAAAAGTGACATAGTATGCTTGAGGTTTTGATGCTATAGTTTTTGTAGAAGAGGGAGAATAGCGACAAGAAGAAATAATGATATAAAACCAAAATATTGATTCTGTAATTTATACATGATGCAGAAAAGTATCTTAACTGAATATCAGCAATAAAGTTAAAATGAGACAACAGTCCTACTCTTAGTTCCTAGGAGCTGTCTCTCATGCACATATTTTAATAAACATCTTACCAGTTAGGACCTCAAGTTTCCAGTTGTTTTTAATCTGAATTTCTTTATGTGCTTTCATTACAACCTGTGCATCTTCAGGAGTTTTAAACCGAACATGACACTCTATATCTCCTTCCAGCATGTCAACATAAGCAACATCAGCTATCATTGCCAGAACATCCTGTTGCACAAAAGAGAACTCAGACAAGTTAGCCAGAACAAAAATAAACTGCAGTATTTTCAAATACTGTCCTTTGAAAATCCAAGGTGCATACAAAGGAGCAATGGTTTGGGAAATATTCTCTAAAGTCAATTACAAGGAAGTGAAAGTGCAACTTTATTACATTAATAAACGAATCTGATGTCAAATAATTTCTGGCTAACATTTATTGAGTTTTCAGAAGAAAATCTATGAATAATCAACGTTTACTAGATTGAGAACTATAAAATTTACCTCAGAGCTGCATGTGTCCCAAGAACCCAAGTCCAAGCTATATCTATTATGAATCCACTCAACAGCTAACCCTTGTTGATGTTCTTTACAGTCATTAGGAGGGATGACAGCAGAAGAATAATTATGTAATACAATAGTATTTCCATTTCATATGTTAGTCCAACAAAAATATATTTACTTCCACACCTAAATATTTTATTTAAGGTTAGGACTCTGGAGAATGAAAAGAAAAAGCTCAAGAACGGTGAAGAAGTTAGGAAATCAGTACATGGCACACTACAGTGGATACTGAGGTTCCTTTTCTCCTATACCAAATGATCTCTGCCTGAAAACTGACACCAGCAGCAGCAGAAGGAAGAGTCACACACACTCTTTCAATCAAATACTTTACCTGTGAAACTTGCTGTGAGGGAAATTAACTGGGATCACGCATTCCTAGTCAATTTCATTCACAGCAGGTACTGCAAGTAAAAAATGTTTCTATGCAAGAATTAGGTACTACTTTTAACCCTTCAGCTGCAAGGCTGAATCTTAAAACCCCCACAGCACTTTGGACCACACATGGTCTTGTCAGCCTAACAAAACCTTTTCACCCTAAGTTTGGTATTCCCACATAACATTTCCACAGAAAATTATGCAGACTACCAAAATTAATTTTACAGGAATATTTGCTTATTGGTTGATCTCTGAAAAGTGCCTTCACTCAGTAGCATTAAATAACATTTTGGTAATCAGAATTGAAATGTTTAAGCAATAATGTTACATTTAAAATATATGCAATAAGCCAGCAAAAGGTATTTTGCACTTATCTGTCAAGAATGTATTGTGAAACCTAGACTTACAACAGAGGTGACCAGACCAGCAACAAAATATTTCCATAATTTCCTAAAGTAAGCCAAAACATCGTAATATTTTTGTGTAACATTTTGTAAAATGTTATCAGCCCTGTTTATTCTCTAGTCATGGTTGTGACTCCATAGTTAAGATGGGGAGTGACTTTCTATTATAATTCATATTTTCACAGTCCTTTCTTTTCTCCTGAGAATTTTCATGCTTAGTCACATGTCAGACCATTTATGTTTTTAAGACTGATGCAAATCAGGCAAGTAATTTGATTTACATATCTGAAAATACCAGAGAGTCTAACACAGTTTGATTTCATCTACACAAACAAGATCAAAACTCTGTTATCCCCTTGACTATATTACATCATGTTGTAACTCAAACCCCTGACACAATAAAACATGAAAATGCAGACAAACACTAAATAGCGCCTAGATATTACAAGTGATGAGTGAGGGGTAGGGGAGGAGGTCAGACATTCTCTCATTAATGTCTCTTGGCTCTTAGATAGCTGCTTATAAATACCTAAATAGATAAGACTGATTCAGCTGAAAGCATATCACCAATTTGTTTTCAGTAAGAGAGATATGGCCCCGATCTTGCAAAAATGTACGCAAATGCTGAAGTTTAGACACATGATTAGCCACCCTGACTTCAACTATTATTCACAGGATTGTAAACTTAAGCAATTGCATAAGTCTTTGCAAGACTAAGTCTGAAATAGTTCTCTCATTGCCTTAAATGATCTACAGAGTATTCATTCCAATATTGCCAATATAACATAATGTTTACTGTTTGAAAAGCATTCAAGTATTAAACCTTCTGATTTAAGTGTCATAAAAGAACTGATTCAGTCCATATACTAATTCAGGGCCCCATCTATTCAAAAGAACCAGCATACGCTAATACTTCACATATTACTGTGCCGGGGGCTTCTGAAATGGATGTTTCAGAATGTATTTAAATTAGGGGCAAGTGATGAAAATAACCATAGAAACTCAGCTTCTGTGTTTCCCCAAACAGGCACAAGTTCATGTCTCTATTTATTCTTTCTTATCTGAACCAAAAATACATAAGACATTGGTCTTCTATCACCTCACAGCGCGGCAAATTTATATTAAGTTTCATGTAAACTAAGACCAAAAAACCAATTTGACAAGCACAAAAATAAGTAACAGTTACATGTTATTTCATTTATCAAATTACATATAACCATATGTAACATAAATGGTATTTTTGGAATAATTGTGAGTCACTTAGGGAAATATTTTATCACTCTCATTCAGGGAGCACTTTATTGGCCTCAAGTTCCTATTAGATAAACAAACTTTAAGTAAAAAAAAGTTCAGTAAAAAATTACTGGCACTGTATATTATTTTGATAGAGATTAATCTATATTAAGCAACTATCATCCATTTTGCCTTTATATGAAGTAACAGCTTACCAGTAACTTAAATAGTTATTTTGTTTGTTTTCTTAACAATACAGAATTCAACTGATGTTTATCATACCTAAGTTGTAAGGGTGGAGCAGTCAGGGCTGGTGATAGAGGGAGAAAATGACTCACCCCTCAGTAAAAAGTAAATCTGTTTTATAAAACTTATTTTTGTGGTAAACTTGACTTCTCTGGAAGAGCTCTTTTCTCTTCTCAAAGCTTTTATTACTGTTGGTTTTGAAATAGGTTCTCTCAACCTGGTTCTGCTTTAATGAAATCTTCCATTAATGGGTACTATTCAGAAATATGTATACAGCTAGTTGCCGGATAGAAATTCAATAGGACTAGTTTAAATGGTATTCAATCATTTTCAGGATGGTATAAGGGGAAAGGATAACAGCTGCCCTGAGGTTACAAAGGCATTACCTTGATGTGTTTCCTGCCTGGTAGGGGTTCGGTGCTAATGATCTTCACAATTACTCCACTCACAAACTGTGGTCCCATTGTGTTAGCTTTCTCAGGGGGGCCAGAATCTTCATTGGTGGCTGTTAATTTGAAGAGGAAAAGAGCATAATGAAGCTTCACACGTATTACCTTGACAAACACAAGATAACCACAAAAATCACACAAACAATGCAATAAATCTTGTGGTGGCATTCATACAGTGAATACCAAACATGGCTGCAATGGATATATACTTTGTTAGTTGGGATCAATTTATATATATGGATATTGATGGCAGAAACTAGTATTTCAAAAGATAAAGCCAAAGTGACAATACCAGGAGATGGCATAATGAATGAATCAATTAGAAATCCCTCCTAAACAAAAGGCCTTTTACAAGTCCTTTTGCAGTTTTAAACACAACCTATGGTAAGAATACTTAAATTAACACCCTGTTAGTTGTAAGGATCTTTGCACCCCAAATTCTGGAATGATCTTGAAGAGTGCTGAAAAAGGTTTAGTGCTCCTAGGCTAGAAGTTTGTGGACAGAAGTTCAGGGGATCCAGTGCAACCCAGTAACAGAGTAAGGCACTTTCTGGAACACTGTTTACTCCATCTACACTGACCACAGAAACACTGCTAGCATGGTACTGTCAAGAACTGAGTTGAAACATGGTTCTGACTAACACGGATGCACTGCTTGTGTAGACAGGCCCAGAATGGAAAATACCGCAAGACTTGGTAGTTGGTTTACTATGAAATATTATCATTAAATTAAACTAAACGTCTCAAAAGCAAAGATCATTTTGTAATCTTGGATTATTTTCTAAATAATTTGATTATTCATTAATTCAGATAATTTAATAAACCATAATCGGGGTATAAATACAATTTATTTTATATAACATAGTTCCTTTAATATGAAGTATTGTAAAAGCTTTATTTCACGCTGCCTTTTCCATTCAGAGAAGTTAGTACACTGTGGAACTATTTTGATATAGATCTATTTTCCAGTTCTATTCGAATACCAAACTCTAATGACCACACCAACTGCATTTAAAAAAAAAAAAAACCCATCATAAAACACACAACATAAAGATCATCAGAACAACCATTACATTTGACATTTTTTGTTTGAGGACACTTTTGTACACCACTATCTGTTTCCATCTTCTCCAGACACTCAGATTTGATTTGGGACATTGTTTTCTTTAAGGAAGCCATGCTGGCTTTTTGAAGGGCCAAATATTCTTGCTTCAGATCCATCCATTCACTCCTACGTAAGACAAAGATTTAGGAATAAAAATGTCAACATTTGTGCAAAGATAATTAGACTTAAAAAAGCCATTACTAACATGAAGACAAAATTATGATGCTATTATTTGTATTACTGCAGAATCTGGGAGCCCTAGTCATGGACCAGAACCCCACTGTGCTAGGTGTTGTACAAACAGAACAAAAAGACAAAAATGTAATCTAAGTATAAGACAAGAGACAACAGATAGAGACAGATGAGGTAGCACAAGAGAACAAGACAATATTGGTCAGCATGATAGGCAGTGGTATCAGTACACCAACAGTCTAACTTATCAAATTTTTGTAGACATCATGAAAAAGACAAGTATTGAGGAGGGTTTTGAAGTAGGATAATGAGGTAGCTTTGAAGATGTTTATGGGGAGTTCCTCCCAAGCGCAAAGCACAGTATGGAAAAAGCACAACAGTGCTTGTTTGAAAAATTAGCAAGTGGGTAACAGAGGGTAGCATCATGGACTGATTAGAGGTGACAGTCAACATCTTGATAGCGAATGAGAGTGGGGATAGGCTGCAATGGGTGACATGGTCAAAATGACTTACAAATAAAATACAAACCATAGCTGATATCAGGGGGCAGATGCTCAGTTGGCGTAAATTGGAGCTATGGCAATATATGCCAGCTGAGGCTCTCCCCTGTTGTGCTTAATGGCCTCCCCATCTTTTTATATAGCTGTCTAGGGTCTGATGGTTATCTGACTAAATTACCACTTTGTTTTATCTACTAAATGGTCTAAATAAATACTAACAGGAGAACAAAATTACTAACAAATTAAGAGAGATTGCCAAATGTATTACATCTTCTTCAGAAAGCATTCTTAATGCTTTGGCAAATCAGACATATATTATTTGGAACTGGAATTACAGAGCACGGACACTAATTCAGGATTGATTAGTTCACTGAGCCCTCTTTAGTTTTACTACATTAAAAATTAGTCATTTTCTCTAGAAAATTCACTGATTAAAAACTAACAACTGGTTAAACTCACCCAAAAAAAAAAAAACCCTTAGAGATAAGAACATTCCTTACTATTCAAATGCATTAGAGTTTTAAAAAAATCCACACTGCATGGAAGCAATTTATATATTTACATACATTTAACATGGAGATGTTTCTGCAAACAGCTAGAGCTTTGCTCCATAGAAACACAATGCCTATAGTGCCACTGTGAGAACGACTCATTGTTACCCTAATCTGTGCTATCAAACAAGCTGATAGGGGATTTTTAAAGAGGAGGATATCTTGTGGTAATGGTTTTAGCTGTTAACATTGACAACTGTATACTTCAAAAAAGCATCTAGCTCACCCAGGATCATACGTTCTCACAGAGCAAAGACATTAAAATAACAAAAGAGCCATGTAATGATTCTTTGAGATAAAAAGGCAACAACCACTCTGTAGTAAGATATGGTATAAATAAGAGCCGGAGGAGGCACTCCCTGTTAACTAGACTGAAAAGGAAGAGCACACCATGTGGAATGAGCCAGGCAAGTAATTCAATGTTTATAATGTTCTTCTGAAGCATTTCTACTATGCAATAATGAATAGAAATGTAATATTCTTCTGTTATATTTTGTGCAGCAGGTGTACTGAACTGGTGGAAAAGGATAGCAGACACTGCAAAGTACTGGTTTATGTGGACCCCTTCTACTTTAACATGGAGGTGCTTTCTGTGACTATAAAAAGTAAGTGCTTCCATGTTTTAGTAGAGGTGAATCCTGATCTCAGTCCTGGAATATCCATATGGAAAAACAGGAACCTTGCCTCTACTCTTGTGTCAGAGGATTTGTTGATCCATAAAGGAAATAAACACAAGAAGAGGAAAAATAAGAAACTATTATGTATGTTATTGTAATTAATATTAATGATTATTACAAGTGAGGTATTTATGACAACTTTTAAAGGACCCCCTTTGCTTTAACATGGGGGTACCTGCTGCCTAGAAAAAGTAAGTGCTTCCATGTTTCAGTCGTGGTGGATCCTAGTGTCTTGAATTTATGACACTTCTAGCAAATAAGACTGATCACCGCTCAGAAAGCAAACTAAAATGTACAAAAAATAACAAATGCTAGCAAGTCTGTCCTTTAAAATATCAACCCTTATTATTGTTGTACTTCAAACTTCAGATTTTTCACAACAAAAATGCTGCCTAAAGATTACATTTTATATTATTAGAAAATACTCTGAATGTGCATGCTATATTTTAACATTCTTATATGTAGTTATATTTTACAGAAAAAAAGAGGTATAACAGAAGTTTGCAGCCTCAGCTTAAAGGACCCCCACTACTTTAATGTGGAAGTACTTGCTTTGCTCCTGATAAAGTAAGTGCTTCCATGTTTTAGTGATGGTGAAACCTGATTTTCAACTGCAGAACATCTACACTGAAAAAATTCCCATTTCCACAGAAAACATTTGATGTGGAAACCTAAGAGGACTAAAGACTTACAGAATTGTAATTAATCTGTAGCAAAAACATTCCATGCATTGTAGATATGAATTACACAAATACTCTTAAGGGAGAAATCCTGCCCATATGAGGCACTTAGACAGAATCCATGGCTTAGACTGGCATCATGACATAAATATGAAATTCTCTGGGGGCAGAGGGCAGTCAATACTGTTTTTCTCCACAGCACTAATGCATCCCTATACAGGGTTAATTTCTCTCTTTTCATAACAGCTATGCACTCATGGATTTACTTCCTTCCCTCCTCACCCCCATGCAAAAATAGTTAGTCTTTGTTGTAAAGGACCCCCTCTACTTTAACATGGAAGTACTTGCTGGATGCTTGAAAAAGTAAGTGCTTCCATGTTTTAGTTGTGGTGAATCCTAATTGCTCATTTACAGATCAATTACACAGCAGAAAATGCTGTTTTAAGTACACTGGTTAAAAGTCCACTGTGATTATCTGGAGGGCCCCAAGTTGGAATGTTGTTTGTGTTTGTATTTGATAGTATTGTATTTTTGGCTTTTATACCTATTTTTGTATTTTCCAGGTACCACACAACACACAGAGCAACAGATAGCTGTTTTTAAATCCAGTGAGATGTTGGTATTAAGAGTATTAGAAGGAATGTAAATAAACTACTCAATTTACATTTTCTATACTACTATCTATTAAGGAGAAGGAATGTAAATAAATACACTACTCAATTTACATTTTCTATACTACTGTCTATTATCAAGGAGAACAGCAATTTTTATATGAAATACTTATAGTATAGAGGTTTTTTTTATTTTACTTTTAAATAAATGGCAACCTTTTTTAAGATAAGTTTTACCCAGCTACATACAGGACTCCATGATGCAACAACAAAAAATATATATATATTTTTAATTTGAATCTGTTTTATCTAAAAGTTCGCTGTAAATATCTCTTGTAAAATGTTTAAACTTTGTTGTTATATATCTTAACTGCAGGCCACTACTGTTGCTAATATGCAACTCTGTTGTGTAAAAGCTGGAATTGCACTTTAGCAATGGTGATGGACTGTAAGACATACAAATAGATATTACAGGAAATGGCAATGTAATACTGGACATATTAGATGCTCTCAGATAAATATCAAAAGATGCATTGTATTCAATTAATTTCAGTTTGGCGATATTTAATAAAGTATGCAAAACTTTAGAAACTTGTGATTTTATTGGACAGTTATATTTTTATATTTTATTTGAAAACGTCACACAGTTAACAGTGGCATATTGGCGTAAAGAAGCATGCACATTCACGTCTACCATTATGTCAAAACATGAAAGCATTTAAATTTGGGTTACTATATAACAGTTTAAATGGATGTAAAAGATTCTCCTTATAATCTTCTGTTTCTGGGGCTTAATTTGGTCTGTTCACTTGTAGAGAATCATGAACAATTCAAATTTTGATCTTGGAAGGATCTAAGAAAGTACAACATAGTTATATCCACAACTCTTTAAAAGTATCCTTTTTGAAGAAATCCCATTAAATTCAAAGGACCTGGCAACACAGCTACTAACACTTTTATCCCATAAATACTTACCACACAAAACTCAACTTATTGCTAGTTAAAAGATAAGCTACATAGCTTGTTCTGCCTTTTAAATCATAATATGGTTTCCAAACAAACACTTAAAATATTTTACCTACACACATCCTGGGATTGCACAAGAGAAAAGTGACTTTAGTAGATTTTGTGCCATGACTGACACCACAGTCTGCACGGATAGTAAAATCATAACTGAAGCTAAGTTTTCATTAATTGGAAAATAGGTGCAAAAAACATATTTAAATTGTTGAGAGAATTAACTGAAAGTCTTAAGTTCAATCCTGAACATTTATTCTAAAGGAAAGCATTCAAATAAAATGCTTTCAACCTATCTCAGGCACTTCAATTCCTTTAATAGGAAGGAAAAAACATGGTCCATATCTTTCTTACATTGTTGTAAATTCAAACACCACCAAGCTTGAAGGGTGTAACACTGGTGTAATTTACTCCTGAGTTTACATGAAGAAAAAGCAGACCTGTGTGCCTTATGCAAACTGTATAATGCCATCAAAGTACAGACCAGAGTTTCATTTATTTCAGTATCCAACAGTGGTCAGAGAGATTCTTAAAGATTAGGCTTAAGAAGCTTCCATAATGAACCTAATTGTGGGGATATGCTGTGAACATTTTACTTTTGCACTTATTTTCTTTAAGAGATTGAAGTTATTTGCCACAAGACAGCAGGGTTCTGTGTATTTTTCATTATCTGAAATAGAGCTAACATCCCACCATATGGTGGAAACAATAATTTTCCCCATTACTACTCCTAAAACAGCAGTCTTAAGACAAATTTTGACAAGTTCTCAAATAAGAAATCCACCTGATATATTAATGCAGTGACATTAACTTGAACTAATGTTGACTGAGAGCTTACAGCAGCTAACTGATTAGGAGGGGGGGAAAAAAAACACTACTGCCCTACAGTGCAAGTGGGTTAACACCATTGCTCTCTTTTTGAATGGTATGGTATATTCAATCAGCACACACAAAAAAAACAAAAAACAAAAAAACTACTCTGAATGCTATAAACATATTAGTTGATGTCATAACATACTTTGAGAGTACTCTCAATGGAATGACCTCCTCTCCCATCTTGTGCCTTTCTTTGTGCTTTTTCTTATGCTTCCTTTTTGATTTTGAAAGAGATGTGTCTTTCTTATCACCGTCTTTCTCCTCTTCTGTATTAACTTCTAAATGAAAATCACCAAAATAAAGATAATTGGACATGACTTGGACAGATCATATTTAAAGTGATAAACATAATTGAAATGGCATGTTCCTTCATTTACATTGCTATAAGAAGCACTGCTGTGACAACATTTATGATCATCTTTTTCAGTTTGAAATTTTCCTACTAATATCACAGTGAAATATAGAGAGGTCTCTTCTAATTTATTTCCACAGTATATTTTAAAAAGTACAGACTAGTACAAACTGTCTCTGTCAACCAACATGAAAAACAATGCAGAATGCCTGTTTTAGACTATTATTCACTCTCTACTTTGTTTCATTCCCAACCCTTCACTCCTTTCTCCACTGAGCACTGAAGGTTTATCCTTTACAAAGCTGAAAAGATATTGTACTCCATTGCTTCCTTCATCTTAGATTCTTAATTCTCCCTTAAGCCACCTATAATCCAGTACTCTTTTCCTCTCCACACCCCTTCTAGTTCACATTAAAACCATCTCCAGCTATGTGAATAAGAGAAACTCATTAATGGATTTCCAACAATAGTTGCTGTCTCCCTACTTTTCCCCCCTCATCAGTAGCATGAGCCACTATTCCAGTGGTTCTCAAACTTCATTGCACCGCGAGCCGCTTCTGACAACAAAAATTACTACACAACCCCAAGAGAGGGGGACTGAAGCCTGAACCAAAGCCTGATCCCCATCACCACTTGGTGGGGGGCCAAAGACAAAGCCTGAGCCTAACCCTGTAACCTGAGCACCACCGCGCTGTAGTCCTTGGGCTTCGGCCCCAAGTAGTGGGGCTTGGGCTTCAGCTTTGGCCCCGGGGCGGTGGGCTTCAGGCTTTGGCTCTGGCCTTGGGCCACAACAAGTCTAAGCCAGCCCTGGTGACCCCATTAAAATGGGGTCTCGACCCACTTTGGGGTTCCGACCCACAGTTTGAGAACTGCTGCACTATTCTATTTCCCATAAACTATTCCCTGTCAAAATCAAAATCAGGGGTAGTCAATAGGCAGACTCCAGGCCAAATCTGGACTGCCAGATGCCGTTGAATGGCCCCCAAAATCTTTTTATTTACTTATTTATTATCATTATTGTTATTTTTTCTGGAGTCTGGACCTGGACTATACATTGGCCAAGAAATTTGGACCTTGACAAAAAAATTGACTACCCCGATCAAAAGTGATTTTATCACTCTCCTTCTGCTGAAACCTTCAGCTAACTAGTCCTCACTTGCGAACCACAATCCTTTCCCCTCTCCCATTTTATATAGACTTGGCTGCCTCAGTATGCGGACTCAATGACCTCAAAAGGTCCCTGCCAGCCGTACATTTCTAGGATTTTATGATTTTTGTTTTGAAAAAAGTTGTTTTCTCAACACAAACTTTTGGATCTGTGGATATCAACCTTTCCCCAAAACTACGATTGCTGTAGTCCCAGGTGATTAGCTATTTACTTTTAGCTTCTAACCATGGATCCTTATTGTCACATGTAATTTTGACATAGCTTTTAATATCTTGTGTTGCTGTATCTTTCTTATTTCCAGTAGAAAAGAAAAAAAGTGTCTCCAGCACATTCCTTTTCTGATTTTAATCCTACCCATCTAGGTTTTTATATGGGGCCTTTCAGCATAGTCTTGAGTTTTTAAATCTACACCCAATTTCAATGGCGTTCCAGCTGCCCATACCAGGTCTGACTTGAGCCTTCCCTGTAAACCATATTCATTTCTGATGAGAGCATCAAACCTTACCTAGTGTCTCTGCTATTCTCCATCAAGCTCATCTCTCTTGAATGTCTCAGTGCTAGCTTTAAACTTGACAACATTTCTATGAGCAATGATATCCAACTCTACATATTCCTCAACTCATTATCTGAACCCTCATGTATCTGCCAGCTATTGGCCCAAATACCACTAATGAATGCTTCAAAAGATTAAAGTTCTTTTGATAAAAAGTAATTGGTGTCCAATGTCTGAATCCATTATCACTCTCCTTAGCACATAAATTTACCCAATAAACACTAGTCTAAGTACTAGGCCTAGTAACCTGAGGCCATCCCTCCCAAAGCCAGGAGCGTGTATCCCCCTCCTCCCTCTATGCACAACTCTTTCACTCCCTCCTCCTTTCATGAAACCCTGCTCTTCTCTAGCCTTGACTCCTACTGGGCTCCCTACTCCTTCACTTGTCTGCCACCAAGTCCTAACTCGCTCAAAATTCCATCTTTCCATAAGGAAGTGGGTTTTCAGGAACTGATTCGCCTTAATTTATACCCTAACAATGAGATTTCTAACACTAAGAAGGAAATTCTATTTTGGTTCCCAAATCTTTCCCCCATTCCCACTTCTTCCTCTTCTGCAAACCCACCTTTCATTATCTCTGGAAGATTGCGAAAATCCATCTTTAGTTAATTTTGCTTCTATGCAGCTAAAAGAAAATACAAAAAGGTACAAAATTGAATAATATTTTTACCTTTGGAATCCTTTTGAGCTTCTGTTGTTTCTTCTTTTACAGAATGAACATCATCTTTTTGAGCAGTTTTCTTGACTTTTGCACCTAATGCCTCTACATCTCCAGAGTTGCTTCTTTTTCTCTTCCCTAGCCTACTTTCCTCAGTTAACTCTGGGCTTTCTGTTCTATCCCATTTTTTTCTCTCTTTCTTAGAAGGTTGCCTATGGACTCCAGATACTTCCATTTCCAAGCACTCAGATGTTGTCCTGTGTCTCTTTGACTTGCTTATTTGATCTGCAGTAGTGTCCATGTTTGATTCTTTCATTTCTGCAGCTGACTGTAAGCTGCTTTCTTTCTTCATTTTGGATTTTTTCTTCTTTTTCTTCTTCTTCTCTTCTGTATAAAGCAAACAACACATTTAAAACTTTGTCAGTTAGCATTCCTGATTAAAGCTTAGACTAGATCAGCGAGCCTAACTGCATAGAGGTAGCACAACATGCCCTCATGTTAAGAGATCAGAGAGTTTTCAGCTCCTGGGAAAGTTGATTTCTTTGCAATTACTAGAAAGAGGCAAGAGATGGTCCCAGAGAGCTTTACTAGTTATTTTAGGAAGATGAGATAAAACTATAGAGGGGGTTTTGCTAGAATCTCCCAATATAGAGTGAGGCCATGGTCTTGTAAGTGAAGGTTGAGAAGAGGTTTCCTAGAATGCTCTCTTTTGAGTTAGCAGGGAGAATCAAGAGTGCCTGAAAGGGTTGGGGATAAAGTCCTGTTCTTCCTCACGATTTGTATGTGATTACAACATTCCCTGGAACTGGCTGCTTTTGGAGGTTGGCAGGAAAGAAAAGGGTCCTTACTCCGTCAGGATGGACAAGTAAATAGGAAAGCTGGCTGATTTAAATTATGAGGTCTATTGGGGGACACAACCTTTGGTAGATACTGGGAAAATGTCAGAACTGCTTTTATGAATTCACTGAATCTATCACAATTTGTATATACCAAGAACTACATGCCTGCCAAGTTACTTAATAGGGAGATTATCTGTATTGTAAAGTGGGAAAATTAGGTCTGACACCCAGTACTGTTTATTTGCTTCCAGATTGGCATGGGCTGGGAACACTACTGAGAAGCAGCACAATCAGATCCTGAAGTAGAAGCGGCACCTTCACCTTTTGAGTCACACCGATCACTACTAAAAATGATTAAGGAGCAAAGCCTTGTTGTTAATAAAGGAGTAGTCAGTCATTGACCAGAAAAATGATGGATGTGATGGGGAAACTCACTGTGTGAATGGAAGGAGCCTCAAGACTCCGCATGAGACAAAGTGAGCTCCTCCATCAAAAACAAGGTAAGAATGAGCTGTGCAAGTCAACTGAAACTATAATCATGCTCCTTGAAGAATTATGCTATCAAAATTAATCTACAGATCCCTTACAGAACCACTGCTCAAGCATACTGAAGGGCTTTCCCTTTGCACTTTTCCCCATGTTTCTGTGAGCAAACATTTAGAAGTCCCTGCCCAGAGGCACTGGAGTTATGAAGACTGAAGGATCTTCAGTGAGATATTCAGACAGTAAAATTCTGGTAAATTTCTCTGGTTCTACAGAAATACAGCTAACAAGTTGAGCAGAAAGAAAAATGCCAGATGGTTGCCATCCAAGACCTGCTAGATCTAAAACATGTTGGTTTTAGCAGCCTTAATCTTTAAATGTAATTTTGCTATTATAATTTATACCCTTCTCTTCAATGCTAAATGTTTTTATGCAAGTATGACAAATCTGACTGGGACTCAAGGTGATTGTTTAAATAATGATTAATAAATAGTACAGCCTAGTCTGCTAGTATGAAAGCAAACAAGGTTGCTTCTTGGTTAGCAAGAAATTTTCATCCTTATTCAAGACAGAAAAGAGGCAGAAATTCACTATTGAAAACAGAGATGCTTCATCTCTGTATTCCAGTTTTGTTTCCTAAAGCCATATTTACCAAAGAAAACAAAAAGTTACACATTTCTGTTTCAATAAAGTTTTAAATTAATAGATTAAACAGCAGCAAAATGAGTTTAAGATGTCTGAATTAAAATATTATGCCCAAAATATCCCTCTCCCCCACCACTAATACCTACCCACTACACTGCAGTCACTTGTATTCAGTGCAGGAACAGGCTTATTTTTTACTGTTCTGGGGAACATCCCAGGTTTTCTTGGTGCTTCTTCTGGTGGATTATTCAAAAACTTAAATACAAAAAAAAATAGGAAGTATTTAAGATCAACAAAATATTATTTAAAAACTAAATTTATTCACAGTGGAATATCCCCCCACCCCCCAAAAGAAATAATTACTAAAAATATATACTGCCTCTACACCCATTCTAGAAAGATGTGGTCTCTGAAGAATCCAACAAAGTACCTTCTTCTTTTTGATAATTGGTCCATGAGCACTGCTTAAAAGTTTATTAGTCTTCAAGACATTAGTGTTACTAGCTCCTTAGACCAATACACCAGTTTTACTTTTATTTTTGTTGTACTATGGAATGATAATTTCTAAAACCTCAAGACCACACCACAAAGCTATGATAAAAGTTAGTATTAATACCTTCACTATCCTCTTCCAGTGAGCTGTGCAAGGCCATTTCATTCCCATTTTGCTACTGTCATAAACAGATTTTTATTCTGGGTTCAAAAGGAGCTAAAAAATAGCCCAATGAAATTAAGGGAGAAAATATCAGTGTGTTTTTCTCCTATTTGCTCCACTTAATTTAATTGAATTAGAAAACTTTACAGTTTGTGAAGCTATTTGCAGGTTTAAAAAAGACCCCCCCAAAAAATCAAGGTGATATCTAGGCTTTGTAATTTTATTATTTCTGAGAATTCGTGTATTTAAAGCTTAAGTTTCCCATCCACTGCCCTTTACAGCACTGGAGACTATTCACATTTGCCACTCTATTATGAGTGAGGCTGTGAGTCTTTCACAGAGGTCACGGAAATCACAGATTCCATGACTTTTCCAGGACCTCTGGGACTTCCGCAGCTTCAGCGGCTGACCCCAGGGCTGCCCAAGCAGTTGCAGCTGGCCCTGGGCCAGCTGCACCGGCCGCTGCTTGGGCAGCCCCAGACAACTGGTCCAGTGCACACACACCCATCTTGGAGGAGGAGTGGCGGCAGCAGCGGGGCCCCCTTGGCCGCCCCCTCAGCAGCAGTGGCAGTAGTGGGGCCACGCCCCCTGGAGCAGCAGTGACCACCAGAGCACCCTCCCCCAGATCAGCAGCGCCTGCTGGAGCGCCCCCTCTCCCCAAGCATTTAAGATTTAATTAGGGGTATTTTTAGTAAAAGTCATGGACAGGTCACTGGCTGTGACTTTTTGTTTATTGCCCGTGACCTATCCATGACTTTTACTAAAAATATCCATGATTAAATCGTAGTCTTCATTATGACATGCAAAGAAGTGTTAAAGCTGGGCCTACCTCAATAGCTTTGTCTGCTTGCTCTCTCGTTTCAAATTCAACAAATGCAAATCCCTTTGGGTCTCCAGTGGACTTATAACGTGGGATACTGATATAAACTACATTACCACATTTCCCAAATACCCGCTCAATCCAACTGTGGTTGACATTTTTGGGAAGCAGCTCCTAAAAAAAACGAAACATTTTATTTTTATTTTAGCAATATAATATACACATTCCTGTATAGTCATAGTACTGCTAGCTATTTAAAAGTTTTCAATGAAATATCTAAGAAAAATTTAGGAAATACTTTCACATTTCTAGACAAGTATGTTTATAGAATGAAATAGGTAGATAAATAGTAGCAAATTAATCAGTAGGAGTAACAGCACGTTTTAGCATTCATGGAAATGTCACTTTAAAGCAGTGATGGGCAACCTGCGGCCCATCGGGGAATCCGCTGGTGGGCCGCAAGACAGTTTGTTTACATTGACCATCCTCAGGCACGGCTGCTCGTAGCTCCCAGTGGCTGCGGTTTGCCATTCCTGGCCACTGGGAGCTGCAGGCAGCCGTGCCTGCAGTCGGTCAATGTAAACAAACTAACTATCTCACGGCCCACCAGCGGATTACCCTGACAGGATGCAGGTTGCCCACCACTGTTTTAAATTGTACCCTTGGTACAAACAACAACATACATTCGATATATGTTATTTTCTTATTTCCTGAACCAAAACCTCAATTCTGCAACCACATCCATGCATGAGGACCCTTGAGCCAGTGCAGTCTCATTGGCTTGAAACAATCAATTCACAGCACAATGGTTTTTTGACTTTGGGTAACTCACACTTCAGAGAAATAGGTGTTTATATGGAACAACAAACAAGCACTAGTGAAAAGAACTGGTAAATTAAACCTGGTAGCTCTTTAGTTTTTAAACTTTATGATGAGCACTAATGTGCTAATTGACCATCTGTAGTGACGACCAGTTTTTCAGCCTGTCACCTGGGCAATAGGCACATATGAATTAGCAATTTTATGCCACAAATTCTGGCAACTTGCAGACCGCCTGCCTCAGTTCCTACTGGCTTCCCTTTACTGCTGACAGTGGAAGCTTGTTCAAACTATTAGCTCCTTCTAGTTCGGGAACAGCTTCCTATACCTTTCTAAAGAGGGCCTTATGGGCAGCCTATTTGACAAGATACATCTTCAAACACTTATACAAACAAAAATTGCAATGTCAGCATTATTTAGTCTCCCAACAGGTTTATTTTTATAAAAAGGTTTTAACTGAAGAACTTAGTGACGAGACACTGCACTGTTCCTAAAGAGAGAGAAACTTCTGGTTAAATTATTGGTTTAATATGGGCTCTGCCTGCCTGAGAAGCACATTCCATTATAGTTTTGATACAATCTAAATGTTAATGAATGTAAAACTACATAAAATATTTAATGGGATATGTAAAGCACCAGAAACAATTATGCACTGCTAGAGAGTCGAAAGTAGAGCAGAGAAAGTTTATTAACAAAGATTATCTTTATAAAACTTGTTTTGAAATTTAAACTTCAAAAATATCTTTTGACAATTCAATGAAGCCTTAAGGGAAGTTTCTTTCTATATACAAGATAATGAAGCGACTACTTAAAGGAATCCATTACATGGACTTAATTCTTGTTTCAAAAATGGAGCTGTGCCTTGCTGCATACACTGAAAAATATGCTATTGTGCCTGTGAGCCCAAGTGCGGTAGCAGATTTTTTGTGATATGCAAAGGATGTGTTCCTATTCATCTGAGACTACAAAAGTAGTCTGTGTGTTGATCCTGCACAAAAACCTCTCTCTTCCCCTCTCCAGGATGGAAGCAGAACTTATCAAGGACTCTAAGGGTATGTCTACATCGCAATTAAAAACCTTCAGCTGGCCTGTGTCAGTTGGTTTGGGCTAAGGGGTTGTTTAATTGCAATGTAGACTTTTGGGCTCAGGCATCAGCCTGGGCTCTAGGACTCTGCAAGGTGGGAGAGTTCCAGAGCAATGTCTACATTGCAATTAAACATCTCCTTAGCCCAAAACCCTAGTCACAGGCCAGTCAGCGGTGTCTAACGGCAATATAGACATAGCCCTAGGGAATGCCTACACAGTATTTAAACCTGCAGCTGGCTGGGGTCAGCTGAGTTGGGCTTATAGGGTTTGGGCTGCAGGACTATAAAACTGTGGTGCAGACGTTCAGGCTTGGACTGGTGCCCAGGCTCAGGGCCCAGTCTGAGCTCAAACATCTACACCATAAATTGTACAGACGTGAAGCCTGAGCCCCGCAAGCCCACGCCAGTTGCAGATCTTTAATTGTTGTGTAGACCAGCAGTTCTCAACCAGGTGTCCAGGGCCCCCTGGGGACTGTGAGCAAGTTTCAGGGGGTTCACCAAAATAAATCAGAGACCAGGGCCACCGTTAGACTTGCTAGGACCCAGGTCAGAAAACTGAAGCCCAAACCCCGATGCCCAGGGCTGAAGCCAAAGACCAAGCAACTTAGCTTTGTGGGGTCCCAGGCAATTGCCCTGCTTACTATCCCCTAACACCGGCTCTGGCTTTTAATCTACCGCATATGCAGAAGAACAGTTGTTGGGGCACAGGTGGGCTGTAGATTTTTTAATAGTATGTTGCGAGAGGAGGGATGACCTCAGAAAGAAAAAGACTGAGAACCCCCGGTGTAGACATACCCTAATACAACTATACCCCCCTATGGTTGCACATCAGAAGAAGTGATTTAGCAGGGTTTAAAATTTAAATCACTGTATAAAAAACACATTGGTCTCTCTCTTTTTAAAAAAATCTGTAGGTGGTAAGAAGGATCAGATATATACACCTCTACCCCGATATAACGCTGTCCTCGGGAACCAAAAAATCTTACCGTGTTATAGGTAAAACCGTGTTATATCAAACTTGCTTTGATCCGCCGGAGCGTGCAGCGCCACCCCCTCGGAGCACTGCTTTACCGCGTTATATCCGAATTCGTGTTATATTGAGTCACGTTATATCGGGGTAGAGATGTATTGCAAATTACTCTTCATATAAGAGCTTTGGGAATTTGGTCATCTACAAAATATACACCAGTGATTCTTTTTACAACAATTTCAAATCAAAGCCTAACTAAATAGCTCATTAAAATAGGAACACCTTACTTCAAATGATATTGACGGAAAAGTTTCAAAATATTTGAAGAGCTTTGGAATAAGGAGAGCTTACAACTGCATTAGGGAATTCTATTAGCACTATCACACCACACTTAACAAAAGCCCAGACATCACTATTTGTTGTTAAAGAAAGGAGCTGCTGTATAAATACTTTATTCTCTAGAATGACCAGAGCAACGCAAGTTATTTACTGAGCTGTAGAGCTGTGGTACTTTGCACATGTATATATCTACATGGTGGTTACAATACATGCCATCACAAAAAGTTTGGTACACAAATAAAAAAAAAATGCTGGTTCAATGAAAACTCAGTTCCCCAAATGGCTCCTGCTACATTACCTACAGTAACTCCTCACTTAAAGTTGTCCTAGTTAACGTTGTTTCATTGCTGATCAATTAGAGAACATGCTCATTTAAAGTTGCGCAATGCTCCCTTATAACGTTGTTTGGCAGCCATCTGCTTTGTCCACTGCTTGCAGAAAGAGCAGCCTGTTGCAGCTAGCTGGTGGGGGCTTGGAACCAGGGTGGACTGTCAGCTCCCCACTCCTCCACTATCAATTGCCGGCAGTTCAGCTGTCCCTCCCCACCACTGCTGTGTACTGCTTCTGCCCTCCGCCTTGGAGCTGCTCCCGGCAGCCTCCTGCTTGCTGTGCAGCGGGGGCGGGGGGGAGGGAAGGGAAGAGGGAGGCTAATGTCAAGGTGTCCCCCTCTATAGAGCGGGTAGGGTGGGGGGAGGAGACACACGACAGGGCTCAGGACAGAGGGAACTTGCCGGCAGCAGCTGCTGTCTCAACTTGCTGATCTACTTAAAAAGGCAATGTACTTAGATTGGGGTCAACTTAAATAAAGGGGTAATGCTCAATGCTCTCTCTCTCTCTCACATACTGTGTCTCTCTCTGTTTTTGTTGGCCATATTGTCTCCCCTACCTCCATTTGTGCTGCCTTGTAGAGTGAGGCTACATTAACAACATGTTAACCCGTGAGTTCTCAGCCAAGTGCTAGTTCATCATTTAGCAGTAAGGCATTCCCTGGGAAATATCCCTGACTTCACCGTCTCAACCAAGCTTCACAATCATCATTGCTGTGTACAGTATTAAATTGTTTGTTTAAAACTTATACTGTGTGTGTGTGTATATATGTATGTATGTATAGGTCTTTTGCCAGGTGAAAAAAAATTCCCAGGAACCTAACCCCCGCATTTACATTCACTCTTATGGGGAAATTGGATTCTCTTAACATCATTTTGCTTAAAGTTGTATTTTTCAGGAACATAACTACAACGTTACGTGAGGAGTTACTATACTTTGATACGAGCCATAAAAGCTCTCTGAAGTCCAGGGGACTCCTAGATAATGCCCCAGTGAAGTTGGAACTGGCTACACAGAGTTCCTTCTGAAAGTCTTCCAAGAATACAACTCCTCAGAGGGAGCACTAGCTTACATCAGCCAGCTGCATTTTTTACTGCCATTGCTAGCACTGTTGGAATACTGGTGCTGCAGCAATACAGAGATATTTTCAGAAAAATCTCAGTATAGCCACAGGGCAGAGATACTGGAAGAGTTTTCCAGAAATAAAACACTGAAACCAACCAATTTAGGAGCTTTCTGCTATCAAAAGACTGACGATACTACAGGACAAACCAGATTTGCAACAAACATGTTGGTACTTCTAAAACGAATAACTAGTGTTGTAATGTACGCTCTACAAATGACCTATAAAATAGTTCTAAATCATCTGTCAAACTCATCTTCTCTGATCAAGTTATCTTTATCATCATCCTAAAGCTTTGTTTACTCTAAGAGAATATATATATAAGCCCTTGTCTGTATCACTGCAGCTCCTCTCATGTTACAAACTGTGGAAGCAATAGTGCAGGAAAATACACAAAAATTTCTCCAATATAAATACCCCTCGTGTGTTAAAATAGATCTAGCTTATCTTGCTAACATTAGTTAATTTGAGTTAAATCATTCACTGTATATGCTGCATCTTGATTTAACAGCAAAAGAAAAGCAATAGTAAAAGTGACATTAGAATATTCATGTTATGAAGTATATCATTTCCTTTCTCCAAAGTTGCATTGTTCTCCAGTCTTCTAATTCCATTAACAACCTGTCTCAAGTACCAGCTAGTATTCATTATTTGTTCTTCATTATCCTAACCGGTTCAGAGATTCATAATTTCAAGGCCAGAAGGGACCATTGTGATCATCTAGTCTGACCTCCTGTATAACACAGGCCATAGAATGTCCCCAAAATAATTCCTAAAGCATATCTTTTAGAATAAAATCCAATCTTGATTTTAAAATTATCAGTGACAGAGAATCCATGCATCCCTTGGTAATTGTTCCAGTGGTTAGTTACTCTCACTATGAAAAATGTATGCCTTATTTCCAGTCTGAATTTGTCTAGCTTCAACTTCCAGCCATTGGATCATGTTGTACCTTTCACTGTTAGATTGAAGAGCCCGTTATTAAAGATTTGTTCCCCCATGTAGATACTTGTAGACCAGAGGTTGGCAACCTTTGAGAAGTGGTGTGCCAAGTCTTCATTTATTCACTGGTTTCGCGTGCCAGTAATACATTTTATATTTACAGGGGCAGGCAGACGGAACCCCAGACTGGCAGTGGGCTGAGCAGGTCCGGCAGCCGGGATCCTTGCTGGCAGGGGCCGGCGGATGGAACCCCAGACCGGCAGTGGGGGCAACAGACGGAACCCCAGACCAGCAGTGGGCTGAGCCGCTTAGCCCGCTGCCGGCCCCAGCCAGCCGGGGTCCCGTCTGCCGGCCCCAGCCAGCTCGCTGCCGGCCTGGGGTTCCGTCCATCCAGGGGCCGGGACCCCAGCTGGCAGAAGAGTCCCACTAAAAATCAGCTTGCATGCTGCCTTTGGCACACGTGCCGCAGGTTGCCAACCCCTTTTGTAGACTGTAATCAAGTCACCTCTTAACTTTCTCTTTATTAACAGACTGAGTTCCTGGATTCTCTATTTATAAGGCATGCCTTCTAATCCTTCACTCATTTTCATGGTGTGGCACTTTACAAGACAGAAACAAACCAGGTACTGTGGAATTTACAGTCTCAAATTCAGTAAGAAATAAGTTTTAAATTAACCTTCATAAACAACAGAATAGTCCATAAACCTTCAAGAGACATGAGACATATGTAACAGATGCAACCTTACCACATATACAGTACGACTATCCACATCTTTTGGTTGCTCACCCAGTGGCTGACGTCTTCTGATTCTAGTTCCCTCTAAATCCAGCTAAGAGCAACAAAGACAAATTAGGACAGCATTTTCTACAGTATTGTCTGCCACCCCAACTACAGTAACAGCAGCTAAAAAAAGAATGAAAAAACAATACACACTTCTACAACAGATGAGCTTTTAACTGCTCGGGCTATCAATTTCCCATCAGTCGTCAATTTTTTCATTTTGTTGAACGATACAAGAAGTGATATGTCAACATCTGGGGGGAAAAAAAGCAAGTGGTGAAAATAGTGCAAGTTAAAAAGGAAAACATATTTAGGCCTCATTCACATTAGAATACATAGATAATACTGATCCGCTGCTAAAGTATCATAGAAGCCACTGGGACTATTTCCATGCACGAGGGCTGCAAGAGCAAACCTCTGGTTTGTAACTATGTTGATTATTGACAAGAACTTACATAAAAGTGGATTTTTACTGTCTGTAATTTAGGCTTTCCTGATCTTAGATTTTATTTCTCTTCCCCATTAACCTTCTTCCCAAAGGAATTTTGATCTATTCTTTCAGCTCCCACTGGTAACTATTCTCTTTGGAAATAAACGAAGAAAAACCCCTTTCTATTGTGGTTTTATGATGCAAAAATCTTTTTCACTGAAGATGTGCCTTTCCTCCAAGCACTCACTTAGGCCTTGTCTACACTACGAGAGTAGTTCGATTTTACTTAAATCGAATATTTGGAATCGA
>NC_048302.1:33763492-33959460 GCF_013100865.1 Trachemys scripta elegans | reverse complement strand
AAATATTCGATTTAAGTAAAATCGAACTACTCTCGTAGTGTAGACAAGGCCTGAGAGCCTTCTGCTGCTCGAGCTCTCTGCAGGGGTGCAGTGAGAGTTAGCAGGGACTCTGCCGCCTCTCCTTCTGTGCACTTTGGGTGAAGGGAGTATGGGACTTGGTGGCGGGGGAGGGCGGTTAGAGATGGACTGCAGCGGGGCTCTGTCCTCCTGCCTCCGTTCCTGCAGAACATCCACAAGGCGCCGGAGCGTGTCCGTTTGCTCCCTCAGTAGTCCAAGCAGGGTTTGAGTCGCCTGCTGGTCTTCCTGACGCCACCTCTCCTCCCGATCCATGTTGGCTTGGTGCATTTGGGACAAGTTCTCCCGCCACTGGGTCTGCTGTGCTGCCTGTGCTCTGGAGCAGGCTATAAGCTCGGAGAACATGTCCTCCCGTGTCCTCTTCTTCTTATGCCTAATCCTCCCTAGCCTCTGGGAGTGTGATGACAGGCTAGGTTGTGAGACAGTCGCAGATGGGGCTGTGGGAATGGGAAAAAGGGAGTGAATTCCTCAGAAAGCTAAATGTACTTGTGAACAAAGAACATAGTCTTTCTCTGTGAACAGGACCATGCACAGCACCTATCACATGCACACTCAGCACAAGGTCGAATTCTCGGCCTTCGCATTCAGTGTCTGGGGTTTTGCAGAGCACTTTCGAGAACCCTGTCAGGACAACGGAATTGCTCTTGCACGCAGACATGGTAAGCCGTAGATTCGTGGCAGCTTAAAACTTTAATATTAGCAATGGCCTCATTTCACATTGAAATCAATGTCGGTCCCTGCTGCCAGCAATCCGGCAAGCAGGAAGTCTGCTCCTGTCCCACACCCTCGCGGCTGTCCCCGGGAACGATCCCTTTCGGCTGACCCTCTCCCGCCTCCACCGCGTGGCTGCAAACCAGCGGTTACAGTTCTGTAAAGGAACGGTAAAGCAGTCCCAACACTAACATTCCCCTACCTCATTCAAAGCAGGTCGTCATGAGCGACATCACCCTCATGAGGATCTCTGAGAGCGACAGACAGAGAATGCTCCGGGAAAGCCTTCAAAGACCAGGGCCGTATGCCGCCATGCTGTGCCAAGCAATGATTCCGGAGTACTTGCTAGTCTCGTGGCGCGGCAACGTGTCCTACAACGGAGGACCCAATAAGGCCGCTCTCCCCAAGAACCTAATGCAGCGGATTTCAAATTACCTGCAGGAGAGCTTCCTTGAGATGTCCCCGGAGGATTTCTGCTCCATCCCCGGACATATAGACCGCATCTTACTGTAGCTGCAGTAGCAGGGACTACACAGTAGAGCGGCTTGGGCAGGACAATCATGCAAAACCGGACATTGCTAGATTTTTTTGAAATACTTGCACTGCCCATGACTGAACCGTTAAGTTATTCAAAGTAATCATGAGAAACCCATTTTTTACATTGTTAATAATCATGTTCTGTTACAAATAAATGTTTAGATGTTTACAACACTTACTGGATGATCCTTCACCAGATTCTGTGTCCGGGGTAACGGCTGGGGAGGGTTGGTAGGGGATCTCTGTAAGGGTGATGAAGAGATCCTGGCTGTCGGGGAAATCAGCGTTGTGAGCGCTGTCGACTGCCTCGTCCTCCTCATCTCCTTCCTCATCTTCCCCGTCCGCTAACATGTCCGAGGATCCGGCCGTGGACACTATCCCATCCTCAGAGTCCACAGTCAGTGGTGGGGTAGTGGTGGCGGCCGCACCGAGGATGGAATGCAGTGCCTCGTAGAAACGGGATGTCTGGGGATGGGATCCGGAGCGTCCGTTTGCCTCTTTGGTCTTCTGGTAGCCTTGCCTCAGCTCCTTGATTTTCACGCGGCACTGCGTTACATCCCGGCTGTATCCTCTCTCTGCCATGTCTTTAGAGATCTTCTCATAGATCTTTGCATTCCGTCTTTTGGATCGCAGCTCGGAAAGCACGGACTCATCGCCCCACACAGCGATGAGATCCAAGACTTCCCGATCAGTCCATGCTGGGGCCCTCTTTCTATTCTGAGCTTGCACTGCCATCAGTGCTGGAGAGCTCTGCATCGTTGCCAGTGCTGCTGAGCTCGCCACGATGTCCAGACAGGAAATGAGATTCAAACTGGCCAGACAGGAAAAGGAATTCAAATTCAAATTTTCCCGGGGCTTTTCCTGTGTGGCTGGTCAGAGCATCCGAGCTCGTACTGCTGTCCAGAGCGTCAACAGAGTGGTGCACTGTGGGATAGCTCCCGGAGCTATTAACGTCGATTTCCATCCACACCTAGCCTAATTCGACATGGCCATGTCGAATTTAGCGCTACTCCCCTCGTCGGGGAGGAGTACAGAAGTCGAATTAAAGAGACCTCTATGTCGAACTAAATACCTTCGCGGTGTGGACGGGTGCAGGGTTAATTCGATGTAACGGCGCTAACTTCGACATAAACGCCTAGTGTAGACCAGGCCTTAGTGTTCAGATTCAACCCAATGCTCCCATTACAAAAGATCCCTTCACTCCCTCTATTTAGTAGTAATGAGTTATGTTGCTAAAAGCTTGACAGAAACTGTTGCAATATTTCTACTGGTAACATTTTTACCAAGTTTAAGATTAATATGCAGAAAAAAGGTTACTATATAGCTGTTTGGAAGAGGGCTTTAACATCATTTTTAGATTGCATAGCATTTGATATAAAAGAACAGGAGTACTTGTGGCACCTTAGAGACTAACAAATTTTTTCATGAAGTTGATGGATTTCCACTCCATACGGCTAAATGCAGTGCTTTGCATAATGACAGGTTTCAGAGTAGCAGCCGTGTTAGTCTGTATCCGCAAAAAGAACAGGAGTTAGTCTCTAAGGTGCCACAAGTACTCCTGTTCTTTTTGCGGATACAGACTAACACGGCTGCTACTCTGAAACCTTTGATAAAAAGTAACTCTAGTACATGCACTTACCATACAATCCCACATAGGAGGATGTCTACAATACCTTACCAAAAATCAAAGGACCTTTGAGCCTGTATTAGCATCACAAAAATCACATCACATAGCACAATACAGCTGAAAGAACCTTTTCCATCTCAAATGACAGGTGTTCTGTGGTTCTTTAAGAAACCTAAGTAAAAATTTGTGACACCTGTAGTTTTTTTCCTTTGTAAGGTAAAAGTCAAACAAACCACACAAACAAAAATCAAAGGACAGAGAACAAAACTGTCACTAGCCTTCCTTGCCATGCAAAGGAACAACCATTCACTCATCCAAACATATAAAACACAAAATAAAAAAAGCTGGAACAAAACCAAAAGCAAAACAAAAGTGAGAGCTCTCGTGATTCCATACCAGCTACACTATAAACCAAATATTAATAGTGAGAGTATGCTTTCATATTTTTTCACGGATTTAAAACAAAACAAAAAAAACAAATAAAAAAGCACAAAATCAAAAGAACCATGAATTTTCACCCATGAAGATTCTTCAAAATCACGATCATAATAGGATGTAAGGGAAGGAAAAGAATAAGGATAAATAAGATTCCTCATAAGCCCAGTAACCATCTCTCTCTTATGAGTGGACTGTCATTGCTCCAGTTGCTTGCATGGGCTTTTTTTCCCCTCCACAGCAGCTAAACCTGCAGAATGCCTCCATAATTTATATATGCAATAATTCAGAACGTCACCACTGCAGATGAAATTACAATTCAAAACAAAAATTTGTTTACCACTTTCTCAATTATTTTAGAACAAACTTACATCCATCTCTAGACTTCTCTATTTGTTCTCGGAGGAATTTGTCTTTGTGAAGGTTGACATCTCCAAACCAGAAATCCACTTGTTTTGCTATATCTGACAGCACCTGTTTAACCCTCGACCTTTTCTTTTTCTCTCGTTCCTTTTTCTGTTCGGTGCTTTCCTCCTCCATGGCTTTGCCTCTTACAGTTTCATTCTCTATGCCAGTCATTTTGTCATCTGAAAATTAAACATAACTTTGTAAAAAACAGAAGTTTTTCCTACCAATAGTAGGTAATATTGCTTTGCTCTTCTATAGCACTTCCCATCCAATAATTTCCAAGAGCTTTATGTTTGCAGTGTTGCTGTAGCCACACTGTAGTTGGTCGTAGGAAGAAAATCTGCATAAGCACAAAAACCTTGTCTTTTTCACCAACAGAAGTTGGTTCAATAAGAGATATTACCTTACCCACCTTGTCTTTCCAGAAGCTTATGGTGGTTATCACTAGCTAAGGATCTGGCAGCATTAGTTTCTGGTCTGAACCCCAAATTTAAGAACCGTCTGCTTCCTTGTAGAGGAGTGCAATACCAAAATGCATTTTAACACTTGGCGGTAGTATTCAGCACAGTTGGACTTGTGGTGGCAATAGGATGCACATAAGGAAATGGTCCTTGACAAATTATCAAAAAAGCCAGAACACACCTCTGCCAGTAGTTATACCAGGAAAGGATGTGGAGAACCAAATTTTTTCAATAGACATCTTCTGAGTACAGTACAATGCTAACAATGCTAACAATACATTGTTAACATTGTGTCAAAGATTTAGAGCACCATATTTTTGGGCTCATTGATAAATACTTTTTTTGCAAGTCTACATTATAATTTGGATGTGCTGTATTTAAAAAGAAAGTTTTGCTTTTTCTCAGTTATGTAGGGTCTGCTCTTATGAGGTGCTGAGCATCCTCAACTCCCACTGACCTTACTGGCAAATTGAGAGCTCTTGGCAACTAATAAAATAAAGCTCGTAAAAAACAGAATGTAACTTGAGCAAAGATAACAAGTTATATGGAGTTAAATAATTAGAAAATATCAAACTTGATCTTGTTCATCAATAGAAGTATATGTTACTTACACTCTAATTTATTTTTACCCTAGTCACTCTTCAACCTTAAGAATGACCAGTCTTTCAGACCACTTTATTCTGATGTGTAAAATAAAAACAGATACAGCTTGGCAAAAGTGGGAAGCTGTCTAAAAATGAAGTTTTCACAAGTTGAAGTATTTTACGTGTGATAGCTACATAAGTCTTCCCATTGCTTGGCCAATGGCTTAGTACTGCAATACAATATACCAGGAAGTGGTGCTTGTATCAGAGAGGAAACTCATCTATATAACAAGATGGCATAAAAATGGAAATGGTTTTCAGATTATTGTGTAAATCAGGCTCCTCTAAGCAAGATTCCAGTTTATCTCCCTGCTGTGAGCTGACCATTCAAGATGATTACGGTCAACAAGTTGTCAATTAGTTTGAAAGGATAAGGGAGGTCATACTCTGATCACTGAGCCAGAAGTTCAACGCAGTTCAAGTCACACTGCAAGACAAATGTCAGCAATGCAATACAGTATTTGGTAGGAGGCTAAAGGAAAAATTGTACTATTAATTAGAGGTACTTTTTTCAGATAGAGGATGCCTCTGATGACTGTCCAGTTAGAAGTTAAAGACTGCAAGCCAATTCTCTAAATAAAATATTCAGGCATTATAGATGTATTCCAGACAACATCACCTCTCTGAAAAACAAAAACAAAAACAAAAAACACCTAATATTCAAGTCTCTGAAAGCTACTGCTCATCATATAATGGAAGCTGTGCTTGTCTTGTCTACTCCATCACTTAACTACCAGTATCCAACTAATCTGCAAACTGTTTAGGAAGCTTCAAGTATTAAGGACACTGCACAAATCCAAATTTTAGTTTAAGCAAATTCTATATTGTGCTGGGAGCATTAACCAGGTCCCAAGTTGTGGTTTTGCCTGAGCAAGGCTAGCTTGAAGATGCACTGCCTCAGGACTCAAAGTCACAATAAGATGCTCAAGAGAAGGGGGAAGAGAAATGAAGATGGATGCTCTATTACCTAGCAGAGATACCTTTCTTCAACATGTCAGCTCAGCTGCACTAGCTGATGTACATGTGGGGAGGTGGGGGAGAGCCACAGCTCTGGTAGGAGGAGGAGTGATCCCACAGAGCAGGGGTAGTCAATATGTGGACCATAGTCCAAATCCAAACCATCAGACGCTTTTGAATGGACCAGAGATTTTTTATTTACTTATTATAATCATTTTTATTATTATTTTCTATGGAATCTGGACCTTGACCAAGAAACTTAGACCTTGACAAAAAAAATAATTGACACCCCTGCAACAGAGGATGTCCTCCCTTTTTCACTGCTAGTCATGATTCTGGTAGCCAGCAGAAGAAAGTGCTTTGAATTAGCTTGGTCACAACCTGGCACTGAGGGAAAAAACTAACATTATTATTTGTGGAAGAAGAAACTCATATTATTCCCTTTGAGTCATTCACCACTGAGGTTTATGTTACTTGGCCTCAGCATCAAGTCAAACAATTGACATTCATTGGATTTGTATTTTAAAAACAAAGGATTGTACAAAAAAGCCTCTTAGGTTTCAACCATAATAAAGTCATAGAAAATGCCCCAAAATCATAAAAGTTTGCACTCCAATCACTCCCAATCATTGTCTTATGAATGGGGCACTCAAAGTACATTCCATTTTTTTCTATTTTCTTACTCAAAGTAGCTATAGCAATATCCTGTTCTAGCACAATATCAACGGTCAGAACTACTTTACATAACTATATTAAAACCAGCATCAATGCATTTCCACAGTTAACATCTATTGCCTAGAGTATTTTCTAATTATTCCTCAATTTCCAACTGGCATGCACACTAGCTGCTCAAGTAATTTAAATAGACAAGATTTTAAATGGAGCAGCACATTATGTACAAAGAGTCAAAGCACTGAAAGGACAAAAAATAACAAAACTTATCAGTAAAAGCTATGGACCAAACAATGCTATACTTACCCAGACAAGTTTTTGTTGACTTCAGTGAAAATTAGGCATTTACAAGAATTACAGGATGTAAGCGACTGTCGAGCAACTGTGATTTGTCAGAAAAAAGCCTGCTTTTAACCAACAGAAATGGGTCAGAGGTTCACGAGTCACAGTGGTACCGAAAGACATGTTTAATGCTTACAATGCCAGATTCTATTCTACTCTCACACGTGCAAGGTGCTGCACGTAAAAAGCACTGGCAGCTTTGTTACAATGTTGAGCAGGTATAAATGCAGTATGGTAGGGTTAACTTAAACTGAATTGGGGGCTGCAGAGCTGAACTTGGATTGCAGTCATTTACAGTATGTTCTATACTGCATTGGAAACTTGAGGGCAGACTCAAGAGGGGTGGGCTCAAACCTATCATCCACTCACAAGTCTATCTACTAACCAGCAAGCACTCAGGACCCAGCTCCTGGGGCCCATTGGGGGGAAGGGGGAGAGGAAGAGAGGGAAGAGCCTGATTCTCTGAGAGACTTGGGTCCGAGCCATATCATTTTGTAGTGTGGATGCAGCTCAAGCCACAGACCCAAGTCAGAAGGTCTGTGTAGCACATACTGGACAAGTGAGCCCAGGTTTACAATACTGCGTGAAGAGAAGAACAGGAGTACTTGTGGCACCTTAGATACTAACATCCGAAGAAGTGGGCTGTAGTCCACAAAAGCTTATGCTCTAATAAATTTGTTAGTCTCTAAGGTGCCACAAGTACTCCTGTTCTTTTTTTTGCGGATACAGACTAACACGGCTGCTACTCTGAATACTGCGTGGACGCTCAACCCAATGCACAAGCGTGGGTCGGGTTTACAATGCAGTGTAGACATGGCCGGAGATGGCCAAAGCAGACCACAGCAGGGCAGAAGGCAACCCCCTCGCTACACTGCAGTGATCCCAAAGGAACTGCCCCTCCCCGTGTCAACAGCCTCACTCCGGAGTGCTGGGCGGGAGTTACAAGGGGGGCACCCAGAGCACTTCGGAGTCACCCCCTCAAGCCCTGACGGACAGGAGAGATGATCAAGTGATGAGCTGCGCCCCCACCAGCCACCCCAGCACGCCCAACGCCCCCCGCGCCACTAACGCCTCTTTCCCATCGCACGAGACACGCGGAAGCGCCTCGACGCATGCGCGGAGAAAGCACCCGGCAGCGCCCCCTGCCTGCGGGGCGGAAGGGGTTACACATTGCCACAATTCTCCATGGCTCTTCCCCCCCACCCCGTCCGGAGAGCCGGGCTCTGACCTGCCGCCGCGAACTCCTACGGGCTTCCCTCGCTGTGACGTAGCAGCCCGCGGCCAGGGAACCCAAACCCGCCTCCTCCCAGGACTCCTGCCCTCCCTGGCGCAGCAGCCACAGCCACAGCATCGATACCAGCGCGCGACGCTCAGCCCCGGGGAGAAAGGCCCCCGCCTGCCCTTCCGCCGGGTCCCAGTGTCAGCCGGCTGCGAAGGGCGCTCTGAGCGCGTGGCACTGGCACTGCACCTCCCCGCTACCGGCTCTCCCGCCGCCTGCCAGGCGGGGCGGGGCTTTCCAGCCTGTCGCGCTGGAAAATAACGTCATCGACAGCTGGCGGCGCGGGAAACCTTCAAACCCGGGAGACCGGCCGAGCCCGCGAAAGGTGCGGGAAGAGAGGGGGTGGGTCGGCTCGGCTCCGCTCCTGCCCGCTCCCTGCGCCCTGAAACCCCCATCCCCTGATCTCTCGGACGCATCGGGGTCAGCACAGCGATCGCCCCTCAGCGCCACCCCCCCGCCGCCCCGGCTTAAGGGTGACCCGAGAGGCTCGGCGCTGCTGGGCGCGCGATCCGTGCCAGGGGGGTTGGGATGGGAAAGGCCGGGGCGGGAGAGGCCAGCTCGGGCTGCTGTTGTTTATTACACCAGGAATAGCAGGAGTGCAGCGCCCGCTCGCCCCCGTGGGCTCGGGAAGGGGCTCGTCCGCCTCCATAGAAACGGTCAGTCAGTGACATGAAACGTCTGGTAACGAAAACCAGAGCCGCAGGCAGTCTGGACGTACCCCTCTCCCTGCCTCCTGTCTAGTCCTTCCGGCACCAGCGTCCTCCAGCCTAGCTACTGTGAGAATTGCTGAGGTGTTTTTCTTAAGCACTTTAAAAATAGGTCTCCCTGCACGCTCTCCAGAGCAGGGACTGCCTCTGTACAGTGCTCTGGCCTCTAGAGGAAAAGAGCAGAAGCCCAACTCTTTTCCATTGCAGGTCACCTTAGTGCTTCTCATCAGCTTGCTCCAGGGGCAGGATTTGCTATAGTCAGTCCTGGTTCACTTTTTAAAGCTCTGCCAGACCAAAGAAGCCACTAAAAAATTATAGAGCCTAATGTCTTGCTATCAGAAAAATAAACAATATCTAACTTTGAAATGTTAAGAACTTCAGTTACACTAGTAACCCAACTTTCAAAGGTAAAAAACATTAGTCTTTAACGTTGGGATTTTTAAAAGCATTCAGTATTGGCTGAACTCTGCTGTCATTGAAGTCGGTGGTAAAAGTCCCATTGACTTCAGTAAGACCAATGTTTGGCTAATATGGAATGCTTTTGAAAATTCCCTTCTAAATGGTTTGCGAAAGTGATTGTTAATCACCTTTAATATGAAGGGAGTGATGTGAGAGCAAAATAATAATGTTTCATGCCCTGCCAGGAATATATGAGTACAGTTTGTTCTGGTACAAATCCTTTCAGGACCATAATACTTTCTAGGAATTAGTGCTGGATCAGAAAGAAATTCTGATTATTTTTCTTCCTTTTAATTTCTCTCTTCCTTTGCTGCTGTTAAATTTGTAACTCTGAAAACATTTTGTGGTAGTTTCTATGAAAGACATGCAGTACGGTCTTATTTTAAACATTAAGCATTATCAAAATTGCTGATTTATTCTAGGTCATTAAGGCTTTCAATAGCTGCAGTTATATTCTTTCAAGGGCAATAAACCAAACAACATGAAGTCTGTATTAGTAGCCCTATTATTCAGTCTACCGTAAAATATTGTACCCATTGATTCTTCTTAGCACATCCACAATGTGCCTCAGGGGGGCATGTGATCAGGATTCATCACTGAATTTGGTCGTGTGGTTGGATCATTAGTAGAGAACTGCAGATTTGCAGTTATCTGCTTTATATCCGCAGATCATGTTTGCAGATCGGATGCAGATATACGTTTTCTAACTGCACAAGGCTCTAATCATTAGTTTCCCCTGGGCTGCATGCTGATGGGGAGTGCAACATAAATGCTGATTCATGATGCCCACGTATTGACTGACAGATTTTATAATTTCCATTCTTATTCTTGTTCCATTTTGTTACTAGGGATGAGATGAAGACTATCTGAAAATTCCCATTCTGCTCTTAAGTAACCATCTTTGTGTAAATGGCTTGATCTAGCACTGTTAGTAGCTCAAGTAAGGGAAAGTGCAGATTTCTCTTCTGGTACTGTATTGTTCCACAAATGGTGATGGGCCACAGAATCTGTGAATTGCACAGCTGGGGACATGATTTTCCGTACACCTCTCTAAACAGTACCAAGACTGAGAAGAATAAATTTATAGTGAAGGTTCTGAGCCACCTTGTGGAGAGGGTGTAGAATTTAAGAAGTTGAAAGACAAGACACTTTAAAACTGGAATTCTTAATGAAAAAGGTAGCACTGCTTGGGAGACATTGTCATGAGAAAAAGCATGAATATATTTTATCTTCTAATACATGTTTTTTATTCAGTTTTAAAGACATTTATGCAGAAAGAAAATATATGCTAATTTAATATCTGTTTATCTGCTAACAACATAATCAGCATATTATGATTTTTCAAAAATACCTTTTGGGGACCAACTTGAAAACTATCCTATGAGCTTTTTCAACTTGTCTCTACTGCTCCAAATGTTAAAAGGTACTAAATATTCTCATTATCCCTTCAGCTATTTTTAATAGCTAGTCTAGTCATCATATCTTTTTCTATAATCTCTACAGCTTTCCCATGTTTTATGTCCTGCCATATGCCTTTTCTTATGTTTGATTACTTTTAAACACTTATGTTGCTGTCTACAGAGCCAGCCAGTGATTTCAAGAAGTTAGAGCAATTGCCAGTGTTAGCTGTGTTCCTGTGGTTGTGTTTTAATTGAAGTGTCAGCAATTAATATTGATGATTAAGATCCCAATGTAAGTGCAAGTCTTTACACATAAATACAAGTTATGAAGTTTAACAGTTACTGTTCTAATCTATTGGTGTGTCACAATGTTTGAAGATGAGGAAATGTTTATATAATGCTTTGATTACTGGTGACTGCCTTAAGTCAAGATTTTCATAGGTGACTAGTGATTTTAGATGCCCAACTTGAGACACCTGAAAGAGGCTTAATTGTGCAGTATGTGTACTCAGCACTTTCAGAAGATCAGGCCCCTTCGTGGTGTTTAAAATTAGGTACCCAAAAATGAAGACCCACCACATCACTAGGGATTTGAAAAATCTTTATTAATTTGTTAGTAGTGGATATGTTATTTTCTGTTTGAAAATTATTAGCCTCATTTTCAAAGTGTGTATAAATATTAATTGATATTAGCACATCTCTGAAAAATCAGTTTATCAACCAGAGCTTCCATTAAAATGAATAGGAGTTAAAGATGCTCAGCACCTCTGAAAATTAGACCTCTTCTTGAGATGTACTAAAAATGCTACTTTTGCTAATCATTTTTATTTTTGGTAGCTTATTTTCACCATATGAGTCTTTAGAACTCCAAAATTCCTTCACTAGCACCACCACCCAGTTTTTGCCATGTCTTACTTCCCACTCCCTTATAGGGAAAGAACTGGATGTGTATCTTTTTTGTCTGACACACTTGCATTGCAGCTGAGTTGAATTCTAAATATGCCCTTCTCTCTTTTGGGTAGTGTGAAGATCTGAATACCCGCAGTAAGCCTTTGGATTGCTTTGTTTCACCAAAGCAATGGCTTGTCAGGAGTTTACTGTGAGTCTTATTTTTAAAATTGTATATAAAATTCAAATATGTGTGTATGACCATTGTAAATAATTTGTGTTTACATTTTTTTAAATAAGGTCTTGTACACTCATCAGAAGACTAAGAAATCAAAAATATGGCAAGATGGAGTTTTGAAGACCAGTATTGGAGGAAATAAGGTGAAGAATTCAGGTTTAATATAGTATGATACTGTATTAGAGTATCGTATATACTTGCAGCTTCTATTTGTGTCACTATTTGCTTTTTGAAACAATTGTTTTTTTAAATTATCCTATTTTAATACAGGCAACCTTATTTGATGACAGAGGACAATGTTTGGAGAGTGTATTTGTTAAATCTCAGGTATTTTATTATTATTTTTATAATCATTTAAAAGCTTTTATCCTTGTTTGGATAAGTAACTTGAGGCAGCATCTTTTATCTTCACATGATCCAAAATTCCATACTCTACAGTTTTGTCTAGCTTGTCATTGCTAATGTTCTGATCCTTGCAGCTGTTAAATTTTTACGTTAGAAAACAATCATCGGGACAGGTTGTTTGTATGTCACTGTATGTAAAGCAGTACATAGCAGATTTTGAATACAGTGGATAACTGACAAATGTGCCAATGGTGGATAATAAATATTAATATACAGTAAATTTTCACTGCATGTGGTTGTGCAACCCACTATGCTTGGAATATCCTCCTACTAAGTATGCAATTCTTTCACACCATTTCTTAAAAAAAAAAAAAAAAAAACACACCACTGTTCGTAGACCTACCTATTCTAGAAAGCATTACAACTGCAATATACTCTCACCATTACATGTTTGATTTTGATCTGTATAATACCTTTTTATGTTGCAAGCTCTTGAGATGGAGAGCTGCTTGTTTGTTTGGTACTACTGAGTTATTGTACAGCCAAACACTGATAGACTTATATACATAATGATGTAAGGAGCTAGGTGTTTAAAAACTTCATTGTTTTAAGCTACAGTATTCAGTAACCTGAGCAAATTAGAGTTTTTATATTTGAACCTATACAAACAATTTGAAACCAAGGGCTAATGTTTGCTTTCATAGCTAGTCTGCTCCAGTTGTCTAGGCTAGAGTGAATATTGTGTGTTATGGTTTCATTTCTGAGAATATTGTAAACAAAAATTCTTTCAATATATATACGTTGTGCAACATTTAGGATAAACGGTCATTTTTTCACTGGCCATTACACACAGCCCCTTTTGTTCTTTGTCTCGTATAGGTGAAACCTGGAGATGACTTAGAAAGCGATCGATATTTAATCACAATTGAAGCAGCAAAAGTTACTGAAAACTGTCGTAGTGAGCTGCCAAAGAAAACAGAAGCTCCTACATTGAACAGAAATAGTTTGAAGCCCACTGGTCTATCTCTGCCACATCTACCTGTTGGCTTGAAAAGGAAACATACTGTATGTTTTTGTTTCTTATGTATGTTTGACATTCATATACAATTTAAAACATTAATGGATCCTCTTAATTTGCACTAGTGTCAGGGAAAACATTTCAAATTACTGAGTTGTTTCCCTTCTCCTGGTTGTGTATTCCCTGCAACTGCATCCAGCTTAGTATCTTTCCTAGTGCTTTCTGCTTATCCAAGGAATAAGTCTGTGTTTTGGGGATGTAAGTGAGGAGCTCCATTGGAGTGAAATCAAATGAGGTGCGTGTAGACAAGGAGATATAATAAAATGTTTGAGTATAATTCTCAGCAGCAAACTACATTAATATAAGTATATTGTTCAGATCTGTGACTTGTGAAATTCACACTAAATATGTCATCCTCCTAGCCAGCTTCACCTTACTGCATATTAGATTTTGTTTAGTTACAGGACATTAACATTAAAATATTAATGAAGAGTATTAAACTTCCAATGGATTCATTAGTACATATTTGGGTAGTACAAATAAAATAGGTAAGGTGTATTGGAAAGAAAATATGTATAATTAATGCCGCAGATGAACAAAACTACCTTGCTCAGCACATGTAAGCATGTCTATTGTTTTGATACATATCATTCTGTGAATTCTTATGCATGTATATTTCAGCACTCTCTATTCATACTATTATCCTTAAATGTCTATCAATTTTTCTCTTAACACCTTTTTCAAGAGGGGCTCAAAACATTACATGGTTTGCACAATAATGTATATGTTGCAGTGCATGGGAACAGAGTGGATTAATGCCAGAGTTTCAGTATTAAATGTACTGATACATTTCTTTGTGCTTTTTGGGGACTATAAGGCAAATTCTTAATATTATCAAGAGTTATGTTTCCCTGGTTTAATAGATTTCTGTTATGTTTAGCAGCATTGCTGCTGTTAAGGGTGCGATACAAAAGAACCATAATTTTGGATTGTTCAATGAATGTTGCAAATTGTTTGATAACATGCAGCATAATAGGTGCCCTGTTGCTTTCTACTGTTTAGGTTCCAAATTCAAAAGCTGATTTATGAATAAGATTAAAATTAAAAACTTCTCTCTTAGGGCTTCCAAGGGCCACGTCAAGTTGAAAAGAAAATGGTGCCAATGGAAGATGATGCAGCAATAATATCCCCTTCATCTAAGTGGTCTCAGTCTTCCTCTCCTTCTCAGTTACATATCACCTCTCCTTTATTTTCTACTACTTGCAAGAAGGATGCAGAAACTAATTTACCATCACACTCTAATAATGATGCTTGCACAAGTCGCGATAGAGACGTTATGTCTGTCTCCTCACTGGTTTCCACTTCTTATATTCGCATTCCCAAAGAAGTGATATGCAATAGAAACCACAGCATCTCTATTTCTGGACAGATGGAATCAAATTGTCAGACAATCAATGGTGTGGCAGTCTCACAGAGCATCAGGAGCAAAGCACAGATTATAGCACTTCTGAATTCCAAGCCAACACAATTGTGCAAAGAGCAAAAACCTTCTGAAATCACAGTGTGTTTTTCTGGATGTCAGCCATCAGAAAGCACAGGCATTTTATTTAAACGAAAGAGTGAAACTCTATCAGGACATATGGATAACTCTGACAGAGAAAGCACCAAGAATATACAGCACCAGTATACTACAGAGAAAACTATAACTAATAATCGTTGGGATGTTTATATGCTGCCAAATTCAGCTGAACTATCTTGTGATGAAGAAGTCACAGAAAGGAGATATGACAAAACAAGTAATTTAGGTTTGGATTTACAAGACCCTTACAACCCAAAGGCTTCACAGTTTGTGACAGCCTTTGTGCAGCCTGTTGAAAAAGAGCTAAATTACAGTCACGTGAAACTAACAGATGATGAGAAGCAATACAGCTGGGATTGTAAAACAGTTTCTCAAGCATCTGCATTCAGCAGAAGTGACTGGACAACTCAACTGTCAACTATTAATGAAAGTTTTGGCAAAGACCAACCAAATACTTTTGTATTATCTGAATCAAACATAAATAAAGAGAGTAACATTCAATTTGTCTCATCTTCAGAAGATATTTATTCTAGAAGCACAAATGGGTTCATTACCTTTGAAACAAATCTCCCCAAATCCAATGAACATGCAGTAACTGAGAGTCCTAAAGATTTAGAAGTTTCTTCTGCTCAGTCACAAAGTGAACCTCTGCCAAGAATAAATTCAGGAAGTGTAGTTTATGAGGCTAGGATTTCTGGGGACGTAACATGGGCTGGTCCTGGAGCTATAAATGAGGAATTAACTGTATGTGGAGATGTTAGTGATCAAGCTGAACAGTTCATGGAGATTAACTTCAATCTGTTGGATGCTTTTGATTTTAGTGACACAGAAGATAAAGTAGTATGTGAAAGTAACATGTTTTCACAGGGTTCAGCATGCTTGACAAAGGGAGCTATGGCACAAAATGGTGAGAGGAGGGTTCATAGGAACTGTGAAGTAATGCTACATAGTAATGAGGAAAGAGTTGTCAAATATTCAACAATGCTGGGAGAGAGAGATGATAATCAGATCAGAGAGTCTCTGCCATTCAAACTTTGTGATGAAACCTGTGAAGGTTTTGACAAGAGTGTGAAAGATGCTTTAACTCCTTCTTTGATTGAACTGGGACACTCAGGGGCTGAAAATATTGTAGAAGGGATGAATGCAAGTACATTAAATATTGAAACCACTGGCAGTAAGAAAGGCCTTGATTTGTCTCCTGTGTGTACTGTTAGTGACTTAATAGTGAATAAAAAGTGCTCTAATGATTTTGTGCACAGTAGAGTCAGTAATTATGAATGTGATACTAGGAACAACAAGTTTGAGAAAACTGAAATTATTTCATATATTCCTGCTACTTTACAGACTTCTGTCATGGACAAAAATCCTGAAAAAGATGTTCTACATCTTGGAGGCACAAATTCCCAGGATAGTTCTTTAGAAAATTACTTGGGTGCCAGTGGTGATGACATTAAACCAATTAATCTTTTACAGGCCTTATCTCTAAAGACTTGCAATTCCGATGACCCATGCCAGCATATTACTGGTAAATGTTGTACTGCATTTGATACATTAGATAAAGAACATACTCAAGTTTCCAAAACTGCCACTTATCCTTTAACAAAAGGGCATTCAACTTCAAAGGAAGCTGGAATAGGAGAAACTGAGTTTGAAAATGGATCAAGCATCATGCCTTCCATCCATGAAACCAGGGAAGGTGAACGAATGGGAACTGATTGCTTGAAACACTTAGCTCAAATTGAGAATTCATCAGGGCTTCCTGAGTTGGCAAATGGCATTACTCTTTTAAGATCTTTGACTGAACATAAGACAGCATTAGAAAGTTTACAAATGATGGAGGACAATAATGGTTTGTTTGATCAACGAGAGACTACTAAAGAGAAAAGTGAACCAGCTGAAGAATTGGAAGGTTAGGTCAAATTCCATTTGACATTGGATTATGATATTAATTTTTAAATATTTGATTCCTATATTAGAGTTTGACCTGGCTGCTTTATTTTCCCATAAAGATTTAATTCTATTGAAAACAATTATTTCCAGTTAGAAAACTGAATTTTGGTATGAGTTTTATATGTTCTACAGATGATATCTTATACTCTCCATGAGTATTTTGGCATAGATAATAAAACAAACAAACTTATTTTTATCTAGTCTCAACAGAGGAGACAAGGATTGAATGGGCATGGAGACTGAACTGCCTTTCAACCCTAGAAGTCATCATTTTAGGTCATGTTGAAACATACTGCGGGGGAAGCTTGCACTATCACCTTGTACTGTACCTGTTCTGTAGTTAAATAGAATGCTTCCGTTTCCAGAACTGCTCGTCGTAACTTTTCACTAGTATTAAAATTCACAATTGAAATTAACTGTATATTAAAAAAAAAAAAAAAAAAAAAAAAAAGATGTAGGATCTGGTCCTGCATCACTGAAGACAGTGTGATTTTGCTATTGACTCCAGTGGATATAGGATTGAGCCCTTTAAGGAATATAAAATGAATTAGTTTGGTGGTGACAATTCATTTAACAGAGTCTGTAGGAAAAATGATTACAGTAATAGTGACTAAGCAGAATGTTATGCTTCATTATTGCCTGAAAGTTGGAGGTAGACTCCCCCACCCCAAGCCAGAGAATGCTGGAACAGCTAGAAAATAAAAGGATTGAAGATGGATGATTTGTTACTCAAAACTGCAGAAGCCAAATAGAGTAACATTTTTTATTGATAATTAGTTAACATCACAGTTATTGGCTAGAATGAATAGGCTCTTAGGCCTGATCTAAAGCTTATTGAAGTTTTTACATAGACTTCAGTGAATTTGGGAGCGGGGCCCCCTAACATTTGAGTCTCTGTGGTAAGGATTTGACTTTTCAACATGGTAATTCGTAAGCACTGAAATTTGACAATTTTTATCAAAGTAGAACGTTAAAATTATTGAAAGAAAATTGAAAATAATCTGATAATGGGCCAAATTCTGTCTGCAGTTATTTGTGCATTGCCATTTAAACTAATTGGACAGTATTTAGCCCTAATGTTTTTAGAGTGAGCAGCACAACATGTGAAGGGAGAACAGCCTCCAGAAGTAAGATTTTTTTGAAGATGGCTTCCTTTCATTTTGAGATTTAAAATAAACCGTGTTTTCCTCATGCTGTTGTCATTTGTATATAAAACAAAGATTTAAAATTATAAAAATCAGACCCTGCATATGTAATAGAAAACACGTAAAGGGGATCAATTCTGAATGTAGTGGGAGTTGAGGAAACTAGGCAACTCTTACAACTGGGTGAACAAATGTAATTCCTGGAAAATGTATAACCAGGTAGGAAAATACATACTTGAGCCGCTTGAAATCAATATCTGTTGTATATTGCAATTTTATTTCAGATTTCCCATTCTAGCAGTGGGCCCTGATAACATGATTACTCAGTGGTGAATTAGAGATGCTAATTTGAAAAGTGTGGTATAACAATCTGAAAAATAATTTAAAAAAAAAAAAACAGACAAGGTATAACCAGCCAAAAAAAAAATTTATGCTAACTACTTTAGCAACTATCAAGCCTCCAGTGCCAACAACTGTAATTGTTGGCCTTGATTAATTTTAAATTTGTTTTAAGTTATTTAAAAAGGATATTGCTAAATATCGTTTAAGTAGTCTTTAAGCTTTTTCTTTTTTTGGTAATACCTCCTTAGACGTTTGAAAATGTTACTTTGGCAGTTTTCAGTTAATGTAGATGTCCTTTTTAATTCCTTTTGCAGAATTCCACTCCATCCTCCCACCCCCCATCAAAAACTGGTTACATTAAAAGCATTGGGGTTTTGGGGTTTTCTGTTTTTTAAAGGAAGCTGAGTGTTTTGACACTGGATTAGTTCCAAAGATGTAATGTCAATCATTTTTTTTCCTCTCTTCCTATGTGAAACTTCCATACACTTGCTTTGATATCAAAACTACATGAAGAAAAATATTCATTAGTAAGGTCCTCATCCTTCAAAGACTTAGACACAGGCTTAATTTTACTTATGTGAGCAGTTGCCAATGTCTTCAGGGATAGGGTATTATTCTGGATTTTTTTTTTCTTATATATGACCAATGAATAGCCAAGGAAATGGCTTTAAAAAAAATTTGGTGCTTTTGCAATGAAATAGTAACAGCTCCAGAGGACCTCTTGCAGTAATTTGCAGATTTTAATGTGTATCAATAGTGTATCAGCCTCTTTTGGAGTGGTACTGTCAGACTGTTTTATATACACCACTGACATAACCGTGTGCAATAAGTATGTGTGCTAAAATACCTTATGCAGTTTTTGGTACTTGGTAGCAACTTTCTTAAACGTGTCCCAAACCTGAATATCTTATTTCCATGAGTAGTGCCAATGACTTCAAGGGGATAACTACTTACATGAGTAAGGGTTGCAGGATCAGACTGTGTAAATGTGCAGATATTTTCTGATTGAATTGAAATTGTAACTAAGACTTATGTTTTTTCCTTCTTTTGTAGCTAGGCAACAGTTAGCTGAAGTGTCTTATTCAGAAGATATGCAGACCTCTTATTTGTACTTTGACTCTCCTGAAGTGGTGGTAATTAATTTCATGTGCATGTTCCTATACAAAATAAAATCAGGTTTCATGCTGCTCCTTAAATCCACTTGATGCTTTGAGACATCACAATGGTTGAGCTGAGGGATGGAATATAAACAAATAATGTAATATACCTACATACTTTTAATTCAACACATTGTTAACCTGTGGTCCTTGTTGCCAGAATATATTACGCATAAGGTTTAAGGCCATAAGGGACCACCAGACCATTTAGTCCTACCACCTGTATATCAGGCCACCAACATCACCCACACGCTAAACCCAACATCCAAAATTAGATCATAGTATTACAGCCACAGAAGACTAGACTGTTATGTGTCACAAGCTGAGAATAGGAGGGACCGAGGTACGCCTGTGCCCAAGACCCTCACAATGTCAAGGAAATGATTGTGAGATATTCCCACATAATCCTAGCAGTGACCCACCCCCACTCACTGCAGAGGAAGGCGAAATCCTCCCCACAGTCACTGCCAAACAGATCTGGAGGAAGATTCCTTCCTGAACCCATGTATAGCAATCACTTAGACCCTGGGCATATGAAGAACCAGCCAGCCCAAGTATCAGAGAGAGAGAATGTTTGGTGCCACTTCAAAGCCCTGAGCCTTTCTGTCCAATGTCCTATTTCCAGTCGTGGTAATCCCTGATGCTTCAAGGGAAGGAGACAAAAAAATCCTCCCAGAGTACACAGGAGGGAAAAAGCCTTTCCTGACACCTGGTAGCTGACTGAAGCCATGAAGCATGAGCTTTAAGGAACATCAGACAAACCGGGCGTGAGCCCCAGGGATTCTGACCTCTGTCTTGTACCGTCATAAGCAACCCTGTTTGTCCAGCTCTCTTTCACAACTAATGAAGTTGTTTGCCCATACAATACCTATTCACACATCTGATGGTTAGAAACCTTCTAATTTCCAGCCTGAATTTGTTAATGGCCAGTTTATATCCATTTGTTCTTCTGTCAACATTACCCTTTAGCTTAAATAGCTCTTCACCTACCTGGTACTTATTCCTCTGATGTATTTATAAAGAGTAATCATATTCCCTCTCAGTCTTCTTTTTGCTAGACTATATAAGCCAAACTCTTCCAGTCTCTCATATATCTTCAATTTTCCTGATCATCCTGGTAGCTGTTGTTTGCACCGGTTTGTTTAAATTCATCTTTCTAGAACAGTGGTTTTCAACGTGTGGTCTGTGGATATCTGGGGTTCCACAGACTATGTCTAAGATTTCCAAAGGGGTCTGTATCTCCATTCGAAATCTATCCGTCCACAAATGAAAAAGTTGAAAACTACTGTTCTTAGAATATGGATCAGCAGAATTATATACAGTATTTCAAATGAGATCTAAACAGTGTCTTGTATAATGGCATTGAAACTTCTCTCTCTTTCTGCTGGAAATGCCTCAATACATCCTGAGACTGCATTTGCCTTTTTCACAGCTGAATGGGTGGCTTGTAGTCATCTTGGGATCAACCTACAGACCCAAGTCTCTTCTCTGTTGCTTCCAACTGATAAGAATTTCTGTGTGCTCATGATTAGACCCTAAGTGCATGATCTTGCATTTTGAACTATATTATTGAGGTTAAGAGCTTATCAGGACATGTATATAAAATACTCAGAGTGGTATTCGATACCATAAATGTGATACATCTTCAAGGGATAAGCCAACCACATTATGCCTAGGATTAGAAAGAAACTTCTCCTTTGTGTAGGTTATTTTGTAACTGTTTCTTACATGGTTTCTTAACACCTTCTTCTGGAGCATCTGGCCACTTCTGGAGGAAGGACACAGGACTAGATAGATCACTTATCCCATCCAGTATGGTGATTCTTATGTTCCTACCAAGTTTAATTTTTAAATGGGGAACTAAACTTCAAGTTTTCTTGTAAATGTAGTCAGAACTTCTGCCCTTCCTACCACAGTTAATCTAAGATATTTTATTTTTTCCTGTATACAGTCTGCAAAATGTGTGAAAATGTCATTTGATTTTTTTTTTAGCTGAACTATATTTTGTACAGTTAAACTGCAGTGAAAACTAGACACCTGACAAACCACTTAAATATCTCATATGGAAGGATTAAATAAACACATAAAAGATAATAACTGTTTTTACTTGCACAGATGCCATTGCTTCTGCAAGGAAATCAGTATGACAGTTTATCTACAGTGGATGAACCTGTGACGGGTTGGATCACAGAAACCCCCTTGGGGGCTGCCACCAGATGTGCAAAGACTACCCCTGCTTCTATTTTCCCTGCCAGCTCAGGACTCTAGCACCCTGTCTTGCTGAGCCAGCCACTCCCGTCTGGCTCCAGACACAGATCCAGGGTCTGAATCACTTGTCCCAAAGCTGCAGGTTTACCTGAAGACAGCTCACAGAAGTGCGCTTGTCTTTAGCACTCAGATGCTCAACTCCCAATGGGGTCTAAACCCAAATAAATCCGTTTTACCCTGCATAAAGCTTATGCAGGGCAAACTCATAAATTGTTCGCCCTCTATAACACTGATAGAGAAATATGCACAGTTGTTTTCTTCCCCAGGTATTAATACATACTCTGAGTGAATTACTAAATAGAAAGTGATTTTATTAAATACAGACAGTAGGATTTAAGTGGTTCAAAGTAGTAACAGACAGAACAAAGAAAGTCACCAAGCAAAATAAAATAAAATGCGCAAATCTATGTCTAATCAAACTGAATAGAGATAATCTCACCTTCAGAGATGCTTCAGTAAGTTTTTCTCAGACTGGACACCTTCCAGGCCTGGGCACAATTCTTTCCCCTGGTACAGCTCTTGTTGCAGCTCAGGTGGTAGCTAGGGGATTCTTCATGATGGCTCCTCCCCCTCTCTGTTCTCTTCCCTCCTTTATATATCTTTTGCATAAGGCGGGAACTCTTTGTCCCTCTGGGTTTCCACCCCCCCTCACTGGAAAAGCACCAGGTTAAAGATGGATTCCAGTTCAGGTGACATGATCACATGTCACTGCAAGACTTCATTACTCACTTGCCAGCACACACATATACAGGAAGACTCACAGGTAAATACAGCCATCTGCAGATAATGGGAGTCATCAAGATTCCAAACCATCATTAATGGTCCACACTTTACACAATTACAATAGGCCCTCAGAGTTACATTTTATATTTCTAGTTTTAGATACAAGAGTGGTACATTTATACAAATCAGATGATCATACTCAGTAGATTATAAGCTTTGTAATGATACCTTACAAGAGACCTTTTGCATGAAGCATATCCCAGTTACGTTACATTCACTTATTACCGTATTTTCTCTAAAACTATCTCAGTTACATTATATTGACTTATTATCAAGTTTTTATAAAACCATATAGACTGCACAACATCACAGAACCATTTAAACCTTTACAGGTTGATTGTCTTTAAAAATAAATGTGTTTTTTTCCTTTGTAAATATATTATGCTCAAACCTGAGAATACTAATGCTTGGTTTTAAAATCAAGCACTTAAATATTTATATTGAAGTCAGTTGGACTACTCACATGCTTAAAGGTACGCATTTTGAAAGTTTTTGTAGGACTGGGGCCTTAGATTGGATGAGCTATGATAGTTTTAGTAAAAATTCCCCTCTTGAATCATTATTGCCTTAAAAAAAATCAAACCAAATAAATCAGTGATGGCAGAATAATGTTGAAGTTTAATTTTTTGTAGGGTGAGAAGGTAAAAGGGAGAGGATATTATTAATTTACCAGTTTGTTCTTTGACCCTTTAGGACCACACTTCTTGCTTCAACCCCAAACAATGAAATAGTCTACACACAAATTCCAGAATTCTTTCAATATTTTAAAAATGTCATTGCATTTATATTATGATCTTTAACATGATGTACTGAATGTTTCTGCTCTGAAATAACATGTATACACACATACATCTTTTATATATCAAGAATTGGAGCTGAATGAGATACAAGGACTATTTAAAAGAACAATTGTTCCATCATTCTACTCACATGACTTTGATGGCTAACCATGTGATCTTGTTCATGTAATCCTCCTCATTCACGCCCTATTGTTTGGTTGCCTGCCTTGTTCTGTCTTGCCTGAAACTAGATTGTAAAGCATTAAGCACAGCAGCATATTTATTTTGTCTATCTGTACTGGGAGGTGCCTGGCACCCTTCTGAGTGCTGTAAAACAAATGATAGTTACCCACACTCCTTTGGTAAAGTTCCCGTCCACCTTAGTAAGAAATTAATGGGAGTTTTACCCCAGTAAGGAGTGCAGGATTGGGCATACAAGTGAATATTTTCATTGTTGTTTGGAAATTACAATGGGGAAGCTGAAAAACAAAATGTTATAGAACGCTATTAAATTTTAAAAATAATGGCAGTCATAACATTGCTTGCTGCAATCATTCTGCTAAATATTTCTTTAAGGTTCTTCATACACTGCCCTATTTCCTACATTCTTATCCATCAGCCATTCTCTTGCAATGGACCCTTCCCATTCTGGGCAAAGCGGTCTCAGTGACTGATTTTTTTTGTTGCTAATAATTCCATAGCCAGAATCTTTAATGGGATACTATAGCATGATGAAATAGGGCCAGGCCAAAAAGATGGGTAACGGTTGCCCTCAGTGGTCCTGAAGTTTGAAGAAAAAAAGTGCCATATCTTCTTAAAATGGTTAAAGGATCTCTAGTGGAGCAGAATCTGGGATTAAGTATCTCCTATTCCAAAATGCTTACTGCCTACTCCCACTGCTATGGTATGCTGCTATCTCCCCTCTCCTCACCCCCCTTGGTATTATCACTGGCATTTTGTTGTTGTTGCTATTTCCCCACTTTTTTTTTTTTTTTTTTTTTTTTTAAACTTTCACAATTTAAGATTTCTCTCATTGCTTTCTAGGATACTTTACTAAGAGCCCTAGTGCTTGCTTGGATTCAGGTTCATGGTCAGACTGTGTGATGACATTTGCTCAGTGCCTGCCTGCATTATGTTGATGTTATCTAGTACTGTTATTAGCCCTTTGCTTTAACCCTCAAGAATTAAAATTTATCATGTTCTTCCAACTGACAGAAATAGGTGTCTTTCTAAGCACATTCTTCTGTTTCTCCCCATAGAAGTTGTGTACTACAGTTAGCCAACAGTGGGGTCACAAGTTTTCTGGCTTCCAAACAGTGGACATGATTTACAGTATTCTCCAGTGTATAGACATATTAGCTGCCAGAAAAATCTTGAGATCTATACCCAGGTTAAATGTTAAATTCATAACTTTTTCCATGAAGCAAGTTTTGACTTCAAGCCAGAATAGGTCCTCCTCTGCAAAAGTGACTATGTACAGAATAACCAATCGCACTATCTGACCAATTTGCTCTTGGTGCTTTGTATCCAGCAATCTTCCATGAACAACGAAGTAGAGAAATCTGTTGCTGCTCTCCTAGCTGTAGTACCAGACCAGGGAATCTTTGACCACCAATCAAAGGTACAGTCTAAGGAGTTCAAGTGCTAACAATGCCTTATTCTTTAAAATTTAAGATAATGGTTCACCATTTTCAACAGAATGCTGAGTAAAGTTCCAATCTTAAATAGTTAAACATTTATCTTAAGCTTCCTGATTTGTTTGCATTTTAATATATCTTTCGGTATTCAGTTTATTATGGATTGCAAATTCATAGTTCAGTAAATGAAAGAAGAATGTCACAATTTTCTGTTGAATTAAAGATGTGGAAAATAGTTTGTGCTGAGTTGCAGAGATACAAGTTAATGCTTGCCCTATACAGTATTGTAAGAGCAAACCAATTGTGTTTTTTTCCTTTATATTTACAGATAATCTGTTTCAGATTATAGATTGTTGCTAAACAGTTTTTGCTTTCTTTTAATAATCACAATATGTTGTATAGCCAGTTGAATTTCAAGGGCACCAGGTACAAGGATCAGCCGCTAGTGAGTTAGTGATGAGACCTCCCTACTCACAGCTAGGATGGAATCAATACCCAGATACGGTTGAGCACGAAAGCCTCACAACAGACAATTATTTATTGTCACCCCAGTTATCAAGCAGTTCTGTCGTGACTAGCTCAATACAGGTAAGATGAGGTTTGTTCTAGTTGCCTTTCCTTAGTCTAATCAAAGAAAACATCATGTGAAGATAACATTTAGGAGGAGAATTAGCTATTAAAACCAGCATAAATATATCAAAATCACTAAGAACTAAAAAAGTTAGTTTGTGTTCACAAAGTTTGCTTGAGAGTGATAATTAATGAGTAATGATCCTAGAAATCTTTACTTTGCTGGAGGCCTTGTTCATATGAGTAAGAGTTTATAAGACTGAATTTCTAATTTTATTCTAATCAATGTCTCTGATCAGTGAAACACACACATTTGTACATGGGGTATTAAATTGAATACCTTCCTCCCAGAGGAACCAACCAAGGCCTTTTACAATTACTCATTTGGGGGGGGGATCAGGAGTGTAACGTTCTATTCTGATCTGTTCTTGACAGTGGCATCTGTAACTGCCCAGTCCTGTTACAATATATGAGTCCTGAATCAAGGAGAAGAAAAAAATCTGTCTGGATCATATTGTCCTGACTTAAATATTTGGTCTCAGATTCCTGGAATATTGTGCCATTCTTTTCTCCAGAACAGTGTCCCTTACAGTACTGAAGAAACTGGAGGAAAGCCGTTTATATGTCTTATTTCCAGAACTGCAACATTGGTAGTGCAAGATATTTTGTTTGATTGAAAGTTTTTGATTGGAAATGAGGTCTTCCCATTTAAAATGAAAATTTTGAAAGATGAATAATATTTTATCAGCTTTATAAAATTAGTTTTTTCTGAAGTCCCCAGGCTCAAGAAGTCTTACAGAAGATGATCTGAACTTTATTACAGAAGATAATTTTCAAAAGAAATGTGACTTTATTGAAGACCCAATCCCCAGTGTATCTCGTAAGTAAATGTGAAGTAATAATGACTGACCCCCAGAATGATTATTCTGTCTGAATGTTGTCTGTCTTTCTTTTTTTTTTTCCCAGCAGCACTATTGAATTTTACATCATCTTCTCATTTAGATTTTAATTTGGGACTGACACAGTGGACTTCCTGGGAGCCCAACAAGGTGTGAATAGTCTGTTTATTTTAGGTCTCTTTTCCTATAATGGTCATAATAGTAGTATCTGATATCCATATTATATTTTGTTAGATGCCTCTCCTCAAAGTTTTGGAGGAAGAGTTTCAGGTAGTTGTAAACAATGTTTTGAGTATGATTGTTTTTTACTATCTCATGTTTGTTTCTCTTCCTAACTTGGCTTTACAAATTGCTTCCTTGCATGTAGGTGTTCTCATCAGTGCAGCAGTTTCCTTTGTTGAATTCTGATTCTATGTCCCCAACTCCAAGGAGTGAAGAAAATAGGATAGACATACAAGAACAAAAGTCCCTGACATCCAGATGTTTACCAAGTGATAAAGATAATTCAACATACTTTTTCAGTGAGAAAAATATTCTTTATAATTACAAGTTATGCTACTTTTGCCTGCAGAGCTCTGAAGTTCTGTGACACAATAAGTTCCATTGCATAAACCTGCTACTGTACACTTGGGTCTAGATCCTGAAATGTTCTGAGTGCTTCCTGGCAAATGCCAATCTCCGTCAACACTCATTTGTTTCAGGTCTCATAGATAGATAGATATAGATATGTTTGTGTAAAGTTGTAAATAGCAATTAGCTAAAATATCTTGCTGGCCTGAGTAAGTTAATTAGAGCCATGTTGTACTCTGTTTATTTCTGAAATAGTATTTCCTCCAGTAAGAAACTTTGCAACAAATCAAATGCCTTTTATTAGAAGGCATTAAAAAAGAACTGAAAGCCAAGCTTTCACCCTTAGTGCAGTCATTTTTTTTATTTGCCTGCTTTTACATTTTCTTCCATTGAACCTACTTTTAGTGACTGTGTTAACACTTGGGCTATTATTTTTCTCATACTGAATTTGGGCAAAAGAATTCTTGTAATTCCAGAAGCTTATTTTTTACATGGGACAATAGTAACTTTGTGGTATTGTTTTATTTCTTGCAACTGTTAAAGCTGAAATCTATAATGTTTTTGAAAGCACGCTGCTGACCTAGCCCTTCGTTCCAAATATTTACTAATAACTGCAATAGTAGAGGCTATACTGCTAGAGTACTGAAACAATTTTTAGAGAATATAGGTCTTAAATGCAACTCTTCTAAATTTTTATTTGAAAATAGGAATTTAAATTATATAAGAATCACATTTGAAATGACTATTTAAGTGCTGGTATTTAGTTTGGTACTCTTCAGGGCACACCAGCACGAGGGGCTTGCTGCTTAGGAGGACAGACATGATAAACTCAAGATGCATGAGGAAGTTGTAATATTTCGCTTATTCTGTGTGACTTTAAAATTAATATAGTGTCTGAAGGATTGGTGCAGCAGGTTGCTAAAGACATATTTGCCTTATAGGAATAGAAGAGTCCTCCTGTTTAGGAGATGGCAACCTCTCAAGACTCCCGTCCACACTTAGAACAAGAACGCCACTTATCACTGTTCCTGCCACTGAGGAGATTCCTGACTCAGAAGTTTATTATTCAGGTGTAATTGACTGTGAGGAAGTCCAGCAATCCCTTGGCTCTCCAACAGTCAACTTTTATGACAAGTCAGGAGAATTTCCTGTCTGTGCTTTTGGGCCTGAAGACAGGAAGTATGAAACCTCTGTGCCTGTAGAGTGCTTGGAAGAAAGACAAGGGGAGTTTATACAGCCAATGTTTTCTAATGCTACTTCACAAAACAGACAAAGCAAGTGGCTGAAATATCAAAACACAGCTCAATGTGATTTGATAACTCAAAACAGAGGTGATGTGAAAATGACTGATTACTTCTGTGCTGAGAATGTCTTTGGAATGCCACATGCTGACACTGGAGAGAGTCAGAGTGATGCCATGAATAAAAGCCTTCCAAACTCTGTGCATCTGCAAATGATAAAAGGCATACTTGGTAAACACAGCAGAAATTTTAGCAGCCAAGATTCTGTTTCAGAAGGGAAGATACTTTCTCTGCACTTAAACCAGATTCCTATTGCTGAAGAAGCACAAAAGGTGTTAGGTCAGCTGACTCACCGTGGTGTAATAGGAGGCACCCAGGTGCGTAACTATTCAAGCAGACTGTGTACACTTACTACATGTTTGCCCCACCGACAATGCATGTCTGGCTGTACTATCCGGAGCAGGTCTTGTCAAAAACATCCTTGCAAAATAGTCATGAAAATTCACCATTTCAGGCACACACACAAAAAAAAACCACCTACTTATCCACACTTTTGATGAAGAAAAGATCAATGACATGTTACTTATGTTTAAAAAAGTCCTAACATGTAAAAATTTGCAAGGCTGAATGGTGTGATATATTTATTGTTTATAGAAAAACACTTTACTGAGCATTCTAACTGCATTTGTCTGATCTCCTTTGGGATATTACAGCTAAATATTGAACTATTTCCTATATTTTTAGTTGCTGCACAAAGACAGTTTATGGTACAAACATTTTTATTCTGATAACTGTTTTATGACTAATTCCTGGTTCACCACTGCCAGATATGGATTTGTACGCTCTGAATTTTGATGCCAGGGAGATGACAAGAAGCCATTTGTGGTGTTATGGTCTTGTCCAGAATTTGCAAGGCCACTTTCAAAAATTGGTTATTCTGATTGAAAACACATTTGTAGCACACACACATCAGGTGGAAATAGATGATTCTATAGGCAAATGATATTTAGCTGTGCCTGAACATATGACTTTTGCACAGAGAAGACTTATAGCTGCATTTCAGGTGGTCTTTATGAAAATTGCTTCCAAATTTTCTAGGTTTTGTTTCCCTTCAAATTTATATATACATTCATGTTTTCCTCAGAGAAAAGAGCCATTTTTAGTTTGTTGGTTAAAAAAGTTAATGTTTTGAGGGGGGGAAATTAACTTGATAGACTATAATGGCTGATTTCATGCTTTTGCAATCTTTAGTGACAGTCAACTTAAAAAAAGTCACACTTCACCTACTACTTTAGTAAGTGACAGCTAAGGTCACTACAAATGTAAGATTCCATCTGTTTAAAACAATGTTTGTGTACTTTATCTACATGATATTGTCAAATGCACAGTAAGTTTCATAGTTCCCCTGTATAATTAGTCATTTTCTTCCTGCCTTTGACACAGCAGTGGCAGAGGAAGGGAGGAACACTGGGGAAGATAGGAAAATGTGAAAGATAAAAATCAATTAATTTTTTGTCATTTAAAGTTAACAGTATTCCTTTAAGTCAATATTTTGTATTTATAGCTTGAGGATTATGGTTATTCATATAGACTGCTCACACAAATTAGAATATTAAGGCTTGAAAAGTGTTATTTCAAAATGAAGTAGTTAATTTTCTAAGTTATCTCATCCATTTTAGCATTAAAAGCAAACCAATTATGAGTCGTACGTATAATAAACTAAGAGCTTCTTGAGAAATACAAATAGAGATGTTGGAGTTCGGAACACAAAGCAATGTCCAAAACAGGTGAAAAGTGGATTGAATTGGGGAGGAGGGGGACCAAAAACAAAAGTCTTACAATTTACAAATCAAGAAAATAGATATTTGAGAATTGGGTGAAAATATTTGTTTCCAGGCACAAACCTGGCAGGCCATATTTTAGCCCCCAGATAATAAGGTATATACACAATGAAATGCCGACAAGTCTTCTGAACTGTAGAAGTGAAACTAGTTTTGCTACAGTGCAGAAATGGTACTAATCATGGATTGGGTGGAATTCATCTATGTGCTAAGAACTGCACCATGCCTATGCCTCACTTCCACTAAAGCTCTCAAAATAGTGCTTAGATTGTGCATAGACTTTGTGCAGGCCCTCAGTACAGGGGTGAATTTCACTTTGTTTAGCATACTGGAAGTGAATATGGTATTACTGTATAAAGTGCTGTCCAAAGGCCCAGTACTGCAAACTTGTATGTACTTATCCTTACACACGTGGGTAGTCCCACTGAAGTGAATCAGATTGCTTTTCTTTTGCATATCAGTTAGGAATCAAAATTCCTCCTATTCAGGATTACTTATTTTATAAAAATAATAAGGGGGATCAGGGTTTGGCAAGGCTTTTTAATGCCTTCTTTTGTTACTTTGCAGGACATATCTATCTCTGAGCTGTCTTTTCCCAGTGGGGATAAAGTAAAATGTACTAATCTTCCTAAAAGGCAGACATATATACCTACTGTGTTTCAATCTTATGTTCATTACAAGCAGATCTTTACAGCTGCTTTGACAGGTATGGCTGACATCTGTTGAAAACTATAATAAATAAAAAAAATCACAACCTATTAATTTATTTCTAAAGTTTCACAAAGTGAAGCAGTGGTATCCATGTTATATTAGATTTGTATCTGTTTTGGCACCTGACTGGTTCTCCTGCCCACACACCTTAATTCTGACATATACTTTGTTATGGTTGAGAATATTAGGCTCCTCTGCCTATTCACTCCTTGACCATTTATTTAAAGAACGTCATGTGCCATGTAGTAATATATGTAGCTTTGCTCGAAGTACTGCATTTTCATGGCGGGGAACAGTAACTTCTGATTTGACTGTATCTTAGTTACTCTGACAACAGTGGGTTCAAACTGATTGCTATTTGTAATCCAATTTTTCAAAAACGGACTGAGGGCAAAATTCACCTCTGTGCTGTTGTCTAGCCCAAAATCCACACACCATTTAAGTCCCACATCAAAATTTGTACCTAACTTTTTTCAAGTGCAATCATTTTAATATGCAAATCCTTCAGTTTACACGCCTAAATGGGACTTGTGGAAATAAGGTAGTTGTAACTAAATTTCTGAATTGTTCACACTCAGAAGATGGTGTCATATTTAGAGGTCAGGTTTACATCTTTGAAAAATTGGCCTTCTAGATTTGAGGTTGATAGTAATAAATTCAGATGCATTTGTTTACTTTATTATGTACACAAGTATTATTTGAAGGTAATCTTAATTCCCTCCTCTCTTTTTTATATAAAGAGCAATTAAACATATTGCTTTTTGAGCTGTCACAAAGGCTACACAAGGCTCTTTCCAAAGTGAACACATCATTTTGCAAGTCAGTGAAAGATGGGCAAGAAGAAAGTAAGGAAAACTGTGTTCCACTCTGCAATCACAAGCATCCAGCAAAGCTTGTTATGGTTAAAAAAGAAGGTCAAAATAAGGTGCTGTTTGTTTCTTTTTTATGGTACTTAGATTATATTCTATTAACATTTACAAATTAAAATGGATTATTATATTGTGAAGATCAGTGTTAGTATCAATTCGATTATTAATACATCTTCATCTATAAACATTTTATTTACACACATATATAGTTAACTTGAGACTTGAGTTTCTAAATCTATAAATTTGCTAAATATCGGAGTCTGTGGATAATGATGAAAGACAGTTAGTACACAGTTACATAAGAACAGGCATACTGGGTCAGACCAAAGGTCCATCCAGCCCAGTATCCTCTCTACCGACAGTGACCAGTGCCAGGTGTCCCAGAGGGAGTGAACCTAACAGGTAATGATCAAGTGATCTCTCTCCTGCCATCTATCTCCACCCTCTGACAAACAGAGGTAGGGACACCATTCCTTACCCATCCTGGCTAATAGCCATTAATGGACTTAACACCTCCATGAATTTATCTAGTTCTCTTTTAAACCCTGTTATAGTCCTAGCTTTCACAACCTCCTCAGGCAAGGAGTTCCAAAGGTTGAATGTGCACTGTGTGAAGAAAAACTACAGAAATGAGTGATTCTGGGAAGCTGCTTGGTTTTCCAGCAGGTTTATGGAGCATACTGAAAAAGCAGATTTGTTCTCTTATTTGAATAGCATCCAATATGGGCCAGCAAATTTACAGATTGATTTGCATTTTCAAAATAAAATGTTAATGGTTTATCTTTGTTCTAGGGTCGCCTTTTTTATACCTGTGATGCCCCAAAAACTGACCAGTGTAAATTTTTCAAGTGGATAGAAGAAGTAAACCCAGAACAGCTAAAATCCAGACACAGTCTAGTGCTTCATGATATAAAAAGTATTGGTGCTTACCTCAGATGTCAAAAGATTTCAATCTATGAGGAATGCCAGCTTTTGGTGAGGTATAGTGGAATACGAAATATACTTCATACGGCACTATGAGAGTTAACATTTGTAAATACCCAGGTATAAATGTTCTGCTGCTATAATTCCACTGAGGTTAATGGGATTACACCAGCAGAGAATCTGGCCCACGTTCACCATCTTTTCTAATGAAGTAATGATTCTGTGGGGAAATCTGAAGAAGTTCAGTCTGAGAAAGAGATACAGCAGTGGCATTTCAGGACTTTGATTTCTTCATCAGTCTTGTGAAAACGTTATTGTGTACCAGCAATTTGATCAATCATTTAAGCCCCTTCTGAGGCTAGGTCTACACTACCCGCCTGAATCGGCGGGTAGAAATCGACCTCTCGGGGATCGATTTATCGCTTCCCATTGGGACGTGACAATCGATCCCCGAATCGACGCTCTTACTCCACCAGTGGAGGTGGGAGTAAGCGCCGTCGACGGGAAGCCGCAGAGGTCGATTTTGCCGCCGTCCCTACAGCGGGGTAAGTCGGCTGCGATACGTCGAATTTGCGTATCTTAAATCGACACCCCTCCCCCCCCCGTAGTGAAGACCTGCCCTGATTGTCGTTTGTTACCATTTGTGTAACTTTTCCCATAAATACATTCTGTTGGGGAAGCTTTAACAAAATCTACTCAGTAAAGCCAAATTGGAAATGTTCTTTGGTAAGCATGCTTGCCAGTCAGTTTCTCCAGAATTTAAGCTTACATCTTTGGGGGCTGTGGTGGATAATCAGCTGAACAGAGCTCCTATGTGATGCTGTGGCCAGAAGAACTGCTTCAAGGATGCATAAACAGGGGAGCTTGAGTAGAAGTAGAGAGGTAGCAAAGAAAAACTTCTGAATGTGAACATGAATCTACAACAAAGGGTGACAATAAAGGTGTGAATTGCCTGAATCCCAGATCTTGGTCCTAACAGTGGGATTTTAATGGGGGAAGTAAAATTCTACCTCAGTGTATTGCATTTTATATTTAACAGCTCTGCTACAAGTGCTCTCTCCATTAAAGTGATTAAAATGGGATATATCACTAGCCAGCAAATTGCTGCAGCCTCTTCACCAGATAATAATTTCCAGTGTTGTCTGGGTGACTAATAGTGGTATATTGAGCTTTTCATTTTCAGAACAGGTTCACTGTGGCCCAGCTTGGTAGTAACTAAAAGTCATTACCATTTGAAGCTTCACCTGGGCATTTGCCAATGGTGAATGTGAAAGGTTCCCTAACAAGTTGTGGGGGTCTAAGCCATCAATTTCTGCAGACCTCAAGCTGTCAATTTTAAAAATAAACAAAAACCAACCCAAATCTAGTCCTCCTGGCTTTGGAGATTACCTTCAGTTAACATCAGGAAGTTTAAAATGACTCCATGGTGTTTTCTGAGTCAGCAGACAGCCAACACTAGTGCTTTCACAGCAGGAAACCCTGCAGGCAATTGTCAAAGTTTCATGCTGCTGAAATTTATGGGCAGCAGCAGAGGCAGCTGCCCAAGAAGTTCGTGGTTACTCTATAGGTAAAATGTATAGGTTTGATAATGGATAGAAAATTAGTAAGGATAGTCTTGAAACAAACCATTTAAAGTGAAAAATATTTTCCATTTTTGTAGAAATTGCAAATTGTTTAAAGTTTTCCAAACAGCTCTAAAAATTAGGCTTAATATGTCATGCGTGCCTTGCTACTGAAGTCGTATAGCAAAGGAAAACAAATTTAACACTAAACATTTGTGTTCTTAAAGTTAATGCTTTCACATTCAGCTACGCAACTAATAGGAAAGGGGAAAATGTTACATTCCCATTTCTTGCCTGGTTAAGTAGGTGGGAAGGTAAGAAATATCAATGAAGTATTTCTTACTAGGTATAAATGTTTCATAAACTCTTCAAAGGAGAGAAAAGACTGCAAAAATCATTAAAATCTTTTAATATTTTTGCTGTTATTTGACAAGACTGATTTGTATGGTGAAGAAGAAATCTGCCAGATTTTCGCTTAGATTATATACTGAATCTTGAAGTAATATGATTTTTTTTAAAAAACAGAAGAGCCTTTGATGTTCAAAGAAAACATTGTAGTAAGCTAAAGAAATTGATGATTGCAAATGCCCAATTTGATGGGGATTCTAAAAGCAAGTTATATCTTAAATTGAGCAGAAAGGAATACTCCTCTATGTACAGCAAAGGTAAGTGAATCTGAGTATCTCAGTGTCAGGTCTAATACAGGTTCCTGTATTGTCTCTAAAGTGGTATTCTAAAGCATTTACCACAGCAGAGAAAAACCTCAAATCCATCAGTCCTGACAAGCAATGAAGCTTAGTTCTGATTTTAGAAAGGTAGCTAGATGTATTGTTAAGTTGGTTTTCAATGTTCATGATTACAAAAGCAAAAACTATGTTCAGAAAAATAGAAAGTGAATGTTGTACAAAGTAAAAGTATTTAATATAAGCTTATGTGATTTTGCAGAATTTATGGTCTACAGACGTGCCACCTTGGGCTGTGATTTTGTTAGCTTGCTAAATCTACGTAGAGTCAGGAATAGTCGCTATTTGAATGGGGAGCCTTTAAGAAAAGCTCAGGTCATAGAAATTAGTGTAGGTTATTCAATAGGTGTCGCTCTTCTCTCTGAATTGGTTCAGACCTAGTGACCCATTGCCACGTTAGGGATTAGTGTTCTGCTAGAGGAACTGCCTTTCAATGTAAGCATATATAAAAAATAATCTCAAGGTTGTTGACCACTATAGTCATTGAAAAACAACAAAGAGTCCTGTGGCACCTTATAGACTAACAGATGTATTGGAGCATAAACTTTCGTGGGTGAATACATGCATCTGACGAAGTGGGTATTCACCCACGAAAGCTTGTGCTCTAATATATCTGTTAGTCTATAAGGTGCCACAAGACTCTTTGTTGCTTTTTAATGACCACAGTGGTCAACAACCTTGGATTGTTATATATATATATATATAAAGTATGGATCTGTAAAAAGCGACAAACACGGCTACCCCTCTGATCTGATACTTGTGGTCATTAAAGAACTTTTCACAAGGTCAAGGAAGTTGTCTGCCCTGCTGCTACAATCATATTGCATTTTTGATAATTACATCCTGCCTACCTAAAGTTCTCTGCAGTTTCATTTGGCAAAGGTATTTTTCACTTCTTGACTTAAATTATTTAGTGTTGTAGTCCCCTGTTTGACAACTATTGCATTCCATAGAAGTGGGCTGCACTTCAGTAGTAGATGAGGTGATTCTCATATCTACATAACTTATGCACTTTGAGATTTTTCTAATTGAAAGGCAGAATATAACTCTATAGGACAAATCTTCAGAAGTGTACATGCACATTTGCCTCTGCGCATACTAGGTACATCAGTACTCTGAAGTGTACTCAGAAGTCAGGGTTTGCATTTACAGATACTGAAATTCTGTGTGGACAAGCCTCTTACTTGCATACATTGAAGTACTTGTGTGCCAGAACTCTCTGTGGGCAACTGTGTGTTTATGCCTGCACAGTTCAGAAAACTTGACTTTTAACACAATTCATAATCCCCCTTTCTATGTTCTCCATTATATGGCAAATTGAGAATGTAATTACATTTTAATCTCATAGTATATGGCAAAGAATTTATAGAGCTTTTGCAGGCTTCTGCCTGCGTCACTCTTTTCTGCCAGCATAGTTCCCTTTAAGGGAACAGAGGAAAATATTTGTCTACTGTACAAAATGAAGGACCAGATTTTGACAACCTAAACCATGATGAGTAGCACCTTACTTACCAAGTGGTGCCTTAGACTTCATTGGGACTACTTGAGGACTAAAGTATTATCCAACATGACTAAGGCTATGTATACACCGACACTTTCATCGTTAAAACTTTTGTCTCTCAGAGGTGTGACGAAAGTTTTAATGACAAAAAGCACCGGTGTGGACAGCGCTTCGTTGGCGGGAGCGACTGCCCCTCATTGGAGGTGGTTTTATTTGGTCACCGGGAGAACTCTTTCCTGCGGACAAAGAGTGGCTGCACAGCATACCTTACAACAGCGCCGCTGCAGCAGCACAGCCGCACCATTGTAAGGTACACCACGTAGACATAGCCTAAGAGTATCAGAATCTAGCGTGAAGAGGATTTTTTGTGTTTAATGTTTTAGTGTTCTTTAGCAAAATAGCTGCTAAGTATAATTGTAGTCTGGTTTAGTGGCTGGCAACGATTACTGTTTCTTTTAACAATTTGTCTGAAATCCAAATAGTGTGAAAAGCATTAAAAAACAAAACAAAAACAAACACTTTAGATTAGTCAGAAGTCACTTGATACCATAGGGAAGAACCTTTAGTACATTTGTTGTGTGCTTACTGTAATTCATGGCAAGTAAAGAAAGTATTAAGAAGCTTGTGAATGATCTGATTACTCCCTTTCAAAGGACTGTACCAACAAATCTTTTGAATTTTGTACTATCTTTCCCCTCTTTATTTTAAAGAGTATTAATGGCTTAATTTGCAAAATAAGGCATGTTGAGTATTTTTAAAAGCCTGCAATAGCAGAAACTTAAGTGAAATAAATTGATCTATTGTTTTGACAGATGACCTTTGGGTTGTTTCAAAGACTCTGTTCTTTGAATCCCTGGACACTTTCATTGCATGTAGTGCTTTCTTTGGACCATCATCTAGCAATGAAGTTGAATTATTGCCTCTGAAAGGCTATTATCCCTCAAATTGGTGCTCAAATAGTAAGTTTTATGCCAAAGAATTGTTTAATACATTAATAGACCAATACTTGTAAGAAATATCTGAGATGGGATGAGGAATGGGGTCACTATTTCTCAAACTTTATTATGAATTATTTTTTGATCATCCAACTGTGCAAAGTATTATTTTCAGGTCAGTCATTTAATCAATTCCTTACTGATTGAGCAGTGAGCAGCTGAAGAAGTTAAGGACCCATAAATAAGGCCCATAAGGCAAAGTGATAGACAGTGACAATCTCACCAGTTACTACTGAGGAAGTATGTCATTAGTGTTTTAAGAACTTGCTAGGTAAAATGTATTTTTACATAATAAAGTTTGGAATTATTTAATCTATTATGTGGCTCAGATGATCTTCCTTCCTGTGTTATATTCCCACATCCTAGTACCTTAAAAATCAAAAATCAAAGGAATGTTCAGAAAAATAAAGTTGGATAAATTTTTAAAGGACTTCTTCAGTTTTGACTTATTTTTGTAAATGTTTCGGAAAGTGAACACTGCCAGTAGAGAGAGAGTTGGAGTTGTTTTGAAATATTTGGCAAATAATAAATGTGTCTGTTTCACAAAAGTAATTTAGTGCCATCTTCCTTTTTTTGTTTTGCTCTTCTCCCCTCCACCCCAGCCTCATTTTAGACCCACTCAGTATCAGTTTGTTATATTTTGTGGTGATATTTTGGAAAGTGATGCTAGAGGGTTTGGAGCATGCCTTGAGCAGAGGGAAGTGGGTGCTAGAACAGAGGAGGTCCTACAGAGAAACCCAAGGAACAGCCAAACATGGGGGAAAGCTTATGTTGAGGATTATGGTTTTTTGCTGCTGGAGTTACAAGTAAGCCAAGGAGGGAGTAAATAGGAACTCTTTAGAGTGCAGTATATGTTCTTTATGGAGCAGGATAGAAGCCTACACCTGTTGACACTATTTTGATACAACTTTAAGAGTTTACACAAATACAGAATTCAGAGTTATGTTTTCAATAGCTTTGTTAACCCACATACACTGCACATACTTTATATACCAAGTTATTAATCTTCAGTCTATTAAATGAGTAAGAAAGATCACTGTATATATGTGCAATGTGGCCAAGCTAATATTTCTATCCTAGCCAGGCACCCAAAATTCAGTGGGAGTTTTGCCCTGAGTGAGAACCACCGATTGGGCCCTTAACTCTTCCTATCTCTGACTATTGTGTCTAGCTTTGCAATTTTAATGTTTTCGTATAAGGTTTCACATTTATTCATTTTTCTTTTAGATTTTAAAATGAGGGGAAAAAAACACCTATCTGAGCCCTTGAAGTAGGGCTATTTCATACTACTATGGTTAATTACAAAGCTGAAAACCCTAATGGAGATGTTAAACTAAACATGTCTAAAGAGACTTCTAAATAGCTTAGAATGTTATTGTAAGACACTAGATTTAAAAAACAAATTTTTCTTCATTGAGGTCTAGCTACATAAACTTGAAATGTTAAGGTTTAGCTATTTTTGTATTATCCATATCCAACAAAGTTTACATTTTCCCATAATAAAAAGTAGTTCTTCCTCCCCATTTGGTTAATTCAGAAAAGCCTAATGAAATTTGCTAGTTCTTAAATAGTTATGAGCTGAAACCAAGAACAAAATGTTTTTCCCATCATTTTTAAGACTGCAGAAAGACTAAAGTGAAAATAGGTGTTGTGACTTTAATTGCAACATTCATTACTGCAGGAAAATGGAACAACTTTTAGGACTTGTGTGGGCTACTGTTGGAAGATGCTTAAATGTGAACTTCTTTGTTTTTGATATCTTCTCATCATTTTATTATAGTTTTCGTTGGGTAAAGTTTTTCATTGCGTAGTTTGTAAAATACACCTCAGATTGAGTCTACACTAGTAAGCTATGCACTAAAAATAATCTGCAGACTAATGATATGTCTACACTGCAATTAGACACAGTAGCTGGCTCATACCAGTTGACTCGAGCTAAGGAGTTGTTTAATTGCAGTTTAGAGGTTCAGACTTGGCTGGGACCCTCCCACCTTGCAGGGCCTAGAGTCTGGGTTCCAGTCTGAGCCCAAACATCTACACTGCAGTTGGACAGCTGCTTAGTCTGAGCCCCATGAGTATGAGTCATCTGGCACAGGCCAGCTGCAGGTGTCTAATTGTGGTATAGACATACCCTGAGTTTAATTATTCTGCACAAACACTGCCACCACATGCTAAAAAGAATGAGCTATTTAGCTGATCAAAGACTGCTGTCTATGCATTGTAATTCATGCTATGAAAAATAACTCCACCTATAAGACATTTTTGCAAAATGGAAATTAAGCTAGTCTATTGATGAATAATGAACTTTTTAAAAGTTAATCTCCTAAACTCCATAGCCAATGAAATAGTTTCCTTAAAATATTAGAGGAAATGCTGAGATTTTGAATCTAGGTTTCCATCCTTGAAGGATTTTCATGCCAGAGCTAGAAATCCCTCAAAATAATGGGCTTAAAGGAAATTCTCATTGATCTTTTGCTCTAGAATCATAGGTTAGACATTGTAAAGTAATCAGTTTGGCTTCTATTACAGCAGGGAAAGTTATTTACGCAGCATTAGAAATGAATTACTAGACTGTTTTTCTGTGGCTGATTACACTTTGTAACTTCCTTTGTAATCTTTCCAGTGATTGTTCATGCCTTGCTGGTTTGTAACGCTAGCACTGAGCTCACAACTTTGAGAAATATGCTGGAGTACTTCAATCCAGCTACTGTACCACTAATGAAGTACCTACTAAAAATGCAAGTATAAGTAACCACTGTGCGTGCACACTGTCTCATGTGTGTTTTATAAGTGAATAGATGCAAAAGGAACAAACAAGCTTTAATTTGTGTTTTCTGGACAAAAAGTAGGTATGAAAAAAAAGCTGGAAAATGTGGCACTATAAATCATGTATAGTTGCACCTAATGTCACACTTCAGTTTTCATTAATTTATGATGCAAGTAATTCCTTGCTTAAATTTCATTCAAGGAGTTGAAGAATTTGTTTAGATTTACATTCACCTGTGCCCCCAGTCTTTATAACTTGGAGATTAATATTAGACTTCTAATGATCACTGGGTTATGAAACTTTATAATACAAGTTTAATGTCAAAGTCAGTAACCATACTAATTTAATGGAAACAACCTTTATATTTCGTTAATGAATTTTCCAGTATTTCCTCCCTACATTTGTAACATAGGAACAAATTCATGCCAAGGAGTTCTGAGTAGTCACAAGGTAGTTTGTTCAGTGTATAAGACAATTGCAATGATCTCATTAAAGTTATCATTCACATGTATAATGACTTGTTTAACCATATGGAAATATAGACCACTGATAATAAACTTATAAACCACATGTACAATACAAATGCATAGATATGCAAACTTGTATGCCACAAACTTCAGATAACTCTATCCTTCACTCAAGAGAAGTGTCAGAAAAACATGCAGGACTAAGAAATCACAGGAAGATTAGATAATATTTTCCCTGGTGGGAAAAGAGGCGGGGGGGAAGGGAGAGAAGAGAGCCAATCTAACAGCATAACCCTAAGATTCATGAGGTGGTTTGTATTGATAAGCATACCAGTAACTTTTAAAACTTAGTGAGATTATGTTTAGCAAACAGAAAATCTTTGGCCCAAATAAGCAGTGAGGGTATGGTTTATTAAAAAAAAAAAAAAAAAAGACAGTGGGTTTTTTAAACCAAATTGATATTTAGAATATTTGTAACAGAATATGAAAATATTTGGTAGCCATATAAAGATTTACTATATTTCAAAATAGAAGAAAGTTAAGAAAAATAATGCATGAATTTGGGATAGAATTTAAATATACAGCGATGAAAGTGTACTTTTTTACTTGAAAATCTGTTGAAAGTGTACTTTAGTTTTGACTTGCTGTTCTAAGGGGAGGAAATCAAAGTAATTTTACATGTATGCATGCACACCTAAAATCATGTATTATAAGTTATGTATTGATGCATTTAGTTGAAAATGGTCTGAATTTACTGATCTGTCAACTCTTGTGTTTTTCTTAGGCCTTTCAGAGCCGAACATGCTAACAGAGTCAATAAAAGAAAATTTATTCCGCCAGCGTTAAATACCAAGAGCACAATGATGTGTGGACTTCTCAGTCCAGAAGTAACACTAGGATTGGCCAGAAAGATGATCCAGAGATTCCAGCTAAACACAGATCAAGCTTCAGCACTGATTCAAATAGCTCAGATGGTGGCATTACATGAAAATGATGTACAAATGGAAAAACAGCAGGCCTTCCCTATCACAGTCATACATGGTAAAAAGCAAATAAAAACAGCCCTTATTTTTATTGACTGATCCTTTGAGCCCCTGTACTATACACACAAGCACCCAAAGAGATGCTAGATGACTTGATCTGTTTAAGAATACAAGTTGATGTGATGCTATTGTTAGTGGAATATTCAGGTCTAAATTCTTTAAATCCTGACATAATAGATTGTACAGATATTATAGGTTCCACTCCATTTGGAATACCCTATAGTGAAGGATATCCTCATGCCCAGTTTAATGCTGGTTAATTTCAAACTGAACCAAATGGAAGTTAATGGAAGCCCCTACACATAGAATGTCTTTCTTCTGCTGGTTCGTAAAACTACTGCCCTCTTCTCTTGCAAATCTTTCTTGAAGATCCACTTCTTCCATGAGGCCTACAGGAAACATGTTGATTAAGGCTTTGATTCCACTTCAGGATCAGCAGCACAGTCGCCTGTGCCCTTGCAGCATCCCACTAAGTTCTGTAGGACTCTACGTGAACTCTGGGTTCCATGTTAGCGGATCCAATTGCAGAGTCGGGATTTGTTTCTTTTGCTTATTCATTCTATCAATTTATCTAATATAAAAAGGGCTTTTTGCTCCATCGTGCTATACACTGGCTTTGCTAAATAACCACAGAATCTGCTTGCTGATAGCTTTGTCCTTGATCTTCTATTCTTCCCTACTGTCTTTTTGCCCTGTTACTGCATTGTATCCAAACATAGTTTGTAAACTCCTTAGTTCAGAGATCTTATTTTTAATCTGTATTGGGAGGTACATATCTTAGTCTTGGGTCCTATTAAAATAAACAATATTTATAATAATGTTATCAGTAGTACTTTGGATCAAGCTGCCTATTTTTAAAACTTTGTTATGCTGTCAGCACCTGCATCTGTTTATAATTTATTATTCCATTTGTAGAGTAACTCGTGTCACAGTTCTCTTCTCCTTTCTAAACGTCTGCCTACTGTCCCTTCGGGGCATAATACACACCTTGTGGACAATCACTTTGCATTTGCTTTTGAGGGGATTCCTGCCTTAGCAACTGTCAAGCCTTCTCTTTTTCTAAACATTCCACAAAATTAATGCAAAATGTAGGCCTACGAGATTCCCCACACCTACTGGTTGCTCATGTAGCTGTCTGCTTCCCCAGGAAGTACTGGGAGAAAAATCAAGCCATAATACTTCAAGAACTAATTTCAATAAAAATTAAATGATGTTTCCTTGAAATAATTCATTTGTAACCTTGGATTTTCTCCCAAAATACTAGGTGTTTTTGGAGCTGGAAAGAGCTATTTGCTGTCTGTTGTGGTCTTGTTCCTGGTACAGTTATTTAAAAGCAGTGAAGCAGCTGAAGGCTCAAGACCAACCCCATGGAAACTTCTGATTGCTTCTTCCACTAATGTTGCTGTTGACAGGGTACTTCTTGGGTAAGTAACATTGAATTAAAAAGATTATAGACTCTTTTTGCTACATAGGTAGCAAATGACATTTCTTTTTGTCGTGTGTATGTTTGTTTGTTTGTGTGTGTTTATTATAGTGGCACATTTGCCCTGTTAGACTTAATTGTGTTACTTTTTCCGGTATAAACCCTTTGGGCTAGATTGTGTCCTTCTCTTGTAATAGCTCTTGCTCCTCCCCCTTCTCCATATAGCAGCTCACTTGAGCTCAAGGACTTTATAAGTCCAGCAGTGTTAACTGTGCAAAGCTAAGTTTAAACTAACCTCCAGCAGACTTGGTCAGTCATGGAGGAGAGGCACATTGCACGCACCCTCTTCAGGTGTGGCACAGCAGCCATACCTTATGCTCCCCTGTGCTCAGGGAGCTTCAGGAAGCACTGTGCCTTTATTATTGGCCCAGAGTGGCTAATGGATTGGGAATCTCGAGGCAGTGGGAGTGATGCTGAAAGATGAGAGGTGATTTGGAGATGGGAAAAGCTAGAGTGTAAACAATTCATGGTGAACACTAGGTCAAATGAGTGACCAAATCAGCAGGAAGTGGGAGCAGCAAGAGGCTTTCAGATAAGAGGGTGAGGGGGAAGTCAGTATGAGAATAAAAGTCACTAAGAATAAGACAAGGGGACTGTGGAGAAGGGAAAACCAGCCAGAGTCAAAGGAGAAAGTACCTTAGAAGAATGATTGACTGCAACCCAAAGTAAGGTGGGGAAGTTAGACAACACACTTAAAAGGAAGTGACTGTGTGAGAGAGTGGGGCTGGAAACTATAGAAAGAAAAGAGCAGCAACATCTAGCACACAAAGTGTGTGAGAAGGCAAAGTCACTGCAGGAGAGGGCAGATACGGACACAGGAAAACAGCCAGGTTTTGTGATGACAAACATACATAGGTAGCAGAATATTGAGAGTTTGTCTACCAAGTTAGTGTTCTTGCTAAGTGGAGCAAGTGCTCCTCAGAGGGGAGTAGAAGAGTTGGGAGGAAGAGGGAGAATAGAATCGTTAGGTGGTAGGTGTGAAGACAAGAGGAGAACAAGCAGAAATAAAAGGGGACAGGGTTAAAAAGAAACATCAGCAGCAGGGATGAGTATTAGAAGGAAGTGAGCATGAGTGTAGGATTGAGAGATCAACAAGCGGAGCCAGGATGGGAAGGAAGTTGGAGAGATGAAGGTTTGGTGCAGCTTGTGGGAGCAAGTGATGGGGATGAAAGGAGAGATAAGGAGAAGGCAACAGGACGCAGGTGAGGAGTGCTTTTGGGAGGACTATTATAAAAGTATCAAGCACTGTGAGAAATATAATTAAATTAATCTACTCTTGTCAAAATAAATGAACAATGCATGTTTTGTAGTTCATGGCGTTACTTCCCATGATAAATTGGCTGTAAAAAAGTTTGTGTTAATCAGTGTTTTGATTATCTGTCACTCTTAAGAGCAGTCATTTTCCATGCAAGTTTTGCATTTTGTTCTATTTCTACAATAAATGTCTTGCATCTTTTTTCAAAGTCTACTAGAACTTGGATTTGAGGACTTTATCAGAGTTGGAAGTGTTAGAAAAATTGCCAAGCCAGTTCTTCCTTACAGGTAAAAGGCTTAAGATCTTCAGAGGACTGAATAGATCACACAATTGATAGTAGTAAGTGGTACTGTAAGGCAATGGCTGTGAAGGCTATGGAAATACGATTTTATTGTGTTTTTCAATATCTCTTGCAGAGCAGTTGATTTTACAGAAAATGTAATAGTTGTAATGGCTTATAGTTTGTAATCAAACAGTCTTATATGGCGGTATTAACCTAAAATGGTTTGGGTTTTAGACATCTGTTTAAAAGTTGGTATGATTTAAGCAGAAGTGATCTAGATAGCATTTTCTGTGCAATTTAAATTAAAGCATAGCATGAACTGAAAAGAGCTTTGAAAACTGTTCAATTACTCAGAATCGCCAGCTGAGTGTCACACAGATATCATTTATAAACATACCTGCATAAGAATGAAAAATGAACTCCTCAATTCTAATCCAGACTGTAGCTGACTTGCTATGTGGCTTTGGGCACTCATGACTTATTGGTTGTGTCTTCCATTATACAATGGAGAGAATCTTACTTATCTCACATGGATATTGTGAAGATTTACAAACATTAACTAAATCAGTCACACTGAAGTTGTGAATAGAACTATTTTTATATACTTCCTGCATTTGAGTGCTAAAAGCAGTTATAGTCATTATTCATAACTCATTTCAAAATATTTTTAAAGCTTACATGCTGGCTCTGGAAGTGAAAATGAACAATTAAAAGAACTGCTTGCCCTGATGAAAAAAGATTTAACTCCGGCAGAAAAAATATATGTGAGGAAGAGTATTGAACATCATAAGCTGGGAACCAATAAAGCTATTCTGCAACAGGTACTAAACAGTGATTGAAAGAAGAGAGAATAAACATTTTAAAAATCTTTACTTGAGAGGTCAAGCATGGATAAACTGGCAGTCCCCTCTGATGTCTGATGCTGTCAAAGCTTATACTGGTGTAGAATGAGATATTTATTTAATTTAATTTATAATGGAGATATCCCATCTCCTAGAACTGGAAGGGACCTTGAAAGGTCATCGAGTCCAGCCCCCTGCCTTCACTAGCAGGATCAAGTACTGATTTTGCCCCAGATTCCCAAGTGGCCCCCTCAAGGATTGAACTCACAACCCTGGGTTTAGCAGGCCAATGCTCAAACCACTAGACCCTGACAAGTTTTTTCCCCAATATACTTTAGTAAATGAAGCTTGTATGACTGAGTTCTACTTTAAATGTATTGAAGAAAAGGAATCACAAGATAAGAGATGTCCTCTGGAACCTTAAATGTAATATAAAAGATTTACCTGTGTGGGAGGGGGCAAAAGTGTTAACGCAGCTTTGAAGAAGTGTGTGTACCAGGAGATGTTAGAGTAGAAGTTGAAATTCAGTCTTTGGTATCTGCATACCACAGTGATGGGTACACTAGAAATGCCTAGATAGATAGATAGAAATTTAATTATGTAACTTATGCTATCATGGAAGTGGTAGCAATGTATTTGTGTAGGTTATTAAATCTCTTTCCCCCTCACCTCCCCAAAGGTGAGAGTGGTTGGAGCAACCTGTGCTGCCTGCCCATTCCCTTCCATGAATAACTTTAAGTTTCCTGTGGTGGTGCTGGATGAGTGCAGTCAGATGACAGAACCTGTTTCTCTTCTTCCCATTGCAAGGTACAAATCAACGGTTTACATTTCTGTTTAGCGATGACCTTTAGTGAATAGTGACAACTTTAATTAACAATCACACTTCAGTATTTTAAGAACATAATTAATTTACTCATATAAAGAGAAAAGACAAATTCTGGACTAGTATGCATTTAGCGGACACCTATTTAATTCAGTTGACAAAGGAGGGATGTGAATTGGTGGATTCTTAAAAGCTCCAGGAAGTTCATCATGAATATGACTTGGCCCTCCAGCTAAGCTCCAAATTCCACATGACACCAAGCCATTGCCTGGGGGGCCAGGATGATCTCACCATCACAGAAGAGGTGGGGGAAGAAAAAGGATACTAGAGAGAATGTTGGAGTACCTTTAAAAGGGGTTTATATCACTATTGAGTTTACCATCATCTACAATCAAAGTCTTTCATAAATTATCTTACCTCTCAGGCAAGTCCAAGGTTTCCTAGGGAGGCAAGACCCAGCCTAGGCCCAACTTTTCCTAAACTGAGAACATTTTCCCCCAAGTGATTTTGTTTTCTTCTCCTTCCCCTTTCTGGCACTGTTTTGCCACGTTGGCACTCCTTCAGCATCCCAGTCTTCTTGGATGTTGCCTCTCCTTCCCTTGGAATGTGCTAGGTCTGACTTATATAGGCCCAGACTCCTCCCACTCTTAGCAGCCCCTAAGAGGTTAATTGGCGTCACCTGCTTGTGGGATTGGGGGGTTTTTTTGTTTGTTTTTTTTCTCCCCACATTTGACAGTTCACTCTGTCACAAGGTGTTAATAGAAGAGGAACCCAGTACAAAGCAAACTCCTAATTATAAGGAGAACCACATTGTAACAAATGAATTAATTACAGTACTTATAACAATTAGAATTTGTGTTTTGGATTTTCATTGGAATACTGATTGCAGGTTTGAGTGTGAAAAGCTGATTCTAGTTGGAGACCCTAGGCAGCTTCCACCAACTATTCAAGGGTCTGAAGGTGCTCATAATAATGGATTGGAGCAGACTCTCTTTGACCGGCTTTGCTTGATGGTATGTGCTGCTAAACACATCTTTTAAAAAGATATGGGATGAAATCCAGGCCCTATTGAATTTAGTGGTGCCAGGATTTCACTCCTGTGTTCTCTGAGGTAGTTAATCTAAATGCATTTTAAAGTAAATGTTATTTTAGGAGAGTGATTTTTTTAAGTTGTTTTGTCCAGATTTTTTTTCTAAGTATTGCTTATCAGTAATTGAACCCCTCAATTCGCCACCCAGCTCTGCTCTGCCCCCAGCTCTGGCCCCAGCTCCTGCCGCGGCCCTGGTCCTGCTCCAGGCCCTGGCTCCCCATCACGGCTCTGGCCCCGACTCCCAACTCTGGCTTCTGTGGGGGCACAGACCAGATAAGTAAGTGTGTGTGGGGGGGGAGGGGGCGGGCGGAAGTGAACAAAAAAGTTTGGGGACCACTGATCTAAATAAATCTTTTCTATTAGTTGCTTGATTGATATAAATTATTAAGCAATTTCCCTGCAATGTATTGGAAAGTGATTAGCAACTATTTACATTTTCTTCACTTTTTTTTAATGTTGCATTTCTGTAGGGACACGATGCAATCTTTCTGAGGACACAGTATCGCTGTCACCCTGCTATTAGTGCTGTAGTCAATGACCTGTTCTATGAAGGAAATCTGTTGGATGGCATTTCAGAGATGGACAGAAGTCCTCTATTGGATTGGCTTCCAACATTATGTTTCTTTAATGTTAATGGGACAGAGCAGGTAGGTTTTTAAATAACTTCTATAATAGTCAATAGATACCTTGGTTTGGGATTTTACTTGTTATAGTTTTTGCATTATCATTGGATGGCTAAATGTTTTTTTAAATAGCCTTTCAGCAGAGCATAATTTGAAATCTCTTTCCCATCTCCAGATTGAAAGAGATAATAGCTTTTATAATATGGCAGAAGTTTATTTTATAATCAAGCTTATCCAGTCTCTGATTGCGAGTGGAATAGAGGGATCCATGATTGGGGTGATTACACTATATAAGTCACAGATGTATAAGGTATGTACTATACTTTTCACAAGATGTGATGACCAGTCAACCATAAATGAGTCCCATTTAAATGTAATACATGAAGGCAAGCAACTGAATATTGACAAAATGTACAAGTGCTTATATAGAAATGCTGGAAGTTTAAATACTAAGATCGGTGACCTAGAGTGCCTGGCAGTAAATGAGAATATTAATATAAAAGGCATCACAGAAACTTTGTGGAATGAGGAGAATCACTGGCACACAGTAATAGCATGCGACAAAATATATAGGAATGACAGAGTAGGTTTTGCACATAGGGGAGTTGCACTATACGCAGGGCCGGCTCCAGGCACCAGTGGAGGAAGCACGTGCCTGGGGCGGCATTTCTGTCCATTCTTGGGGCGGCACAGTCTGAGCGGCTTTTTTTTTTTTTTTGCGCTTGGGGCAGCAAAAATGGTAGAGCTGGCCCTGACTATAAGTGAAAGAAAGCATTAATTCAAATATAATAATAAAATCAACAAATCAAACTACACCATAGAATCTCTATGGATAGGAATTCCATGTTTGAACAATAAGAGTATAACAGTCGGAATATACTACTAATCACCTGACCAGGATGGTGAAATGCTGAGGGAGATTAGAGAGGCTACAACGGCAGAAAACTCAGAAATAATTAGGATTTTCAACTATCCTCATATTGACTGGGTATGTTGTCTCAGGAATGGATGCAGAGATAGAATTTCTAGGCAACATAAATGAGTGCTTCTTGGAACAGCTTGTCCTGAAGGCCACAAGGGAAGAGGCAATTTTTTTGATTTAGTCCTAAAGTACATTAGAAGCCTGCTAAACAGTCAATGGGGGCCACTGGATGATTGAGATGCTAAAGGAGCACTCAAGGAAAACTTGTGGAGAAGCTAATTGAATTCTTTGAATGAGTCTTCACTGCAGAGGATGTGGGGGAGATTCACACACCAGAGCCATTCTTTTTAGGTGACAAATCTGAGGAACTGTCCCAGATTGAGGGGTCAATAGAGGAGGTTTTGGAACAAATTGATAAATTCACCAGTAATAAATCACCAGAAACAGATGGTAATCACCCAAGAGTTCTGAAGGAACTCAAATATGAAATTGCAGAATGACTAATATAATGGTGATATTTAAAACTGGCTCCAGAGGCTGGTAAGCATGACAGGCTGGTAAGCCTAATTTCAGTACCAGGCAAATGTGGTTAAAATTATAGTAAAGAACAGAATTATCAGACATGCAGATGACCACAGTATGTTGGGAAAAAGTCAACACTGCTTTTCTAAAGGGAAATTATGCCTCAGTCTATTAGAATTATTTTAGTATGTCAACAAGCATGTGGGCAATGGTGATCCAGTTGATATAATATACAGAAAACCTTTGTCAAGGCCCCTCACCAAAGGCTCTTAAGCAAACTAAGCAGTCATGGGATAAGAGGGAAGGTCCTGTCATAGATCAATAACTGGTTAAAAGGTAGGAAACAAAGGGGAGGAATAAATTGTCAGTTTTCACAGTGGAAAGAGGTAAATAGAAGGGTTCCCCAAGGATCTGTACTGGGACCTGTGCTATTCAACATATTAATAAATGATCTGGAAAATGATCTGGGGATGAACAGTGAGGTGGCAAAATTTTCAGAAAATACAAAACTACTCAAAACTGTTAAGTCCAAAAAGACTGCAAAGAGTTACAAAGGGATCTCATGACACTGAGTGACTGGGCAACAAAATGGCAGATGGAATTAATGTTGATAAGTGCAAAGTAATTTACATTGGAAAAAATAATCCAACTATGCATACAAAATGATGGGGTCTAAATTAGCTCAAGAAAGAGATCTTGGAGTCATTGTGGATAGTTCTCTGAAAACATCTGTTCAGTGTGCAGCAGCCTTTAAAAAAGCTAACAATGCTAGAAACCATTATGAAAGGGATAGGTAATAAAACAGAAAATATCATGATACCAATATCTAAATCCATTGTACGCCCACACCTTGAATACAGTGTGCAGTTCTGGTCACCTTGTCTCATTAAAAAGAGACATTAGAATTGGAACAAGTACAGAAAAGGGCAACAAAAGTGATTAGAGGTATGGAACAGCTTTCCTATGAGGAGAGATTTAAAAGACTGACTGTTCAACTTAGAAAAGAGACGACAAAGGGAGGAAGTGATAGAGGTCTATAAAATCATGAATGGTGTGGAGAAAGTTACAGGAAAGTGTTATTTACCCCTTCATATAACACTACAACTGGGAATCACTTGATTAAATTAATAAACAGTAGGTTTAAAACAAGGGGAAATACTTCTTCGCACAGTCAGCCTGTGGAACTTTATTGCCGGGGATGTTGTGATGGCCACAAGTATAGCTGGGATCAAAAAAGAATTAGAAAAGTTCATGGAGGATAGGTTCATCAGTGGCTATTAGCTAAGATGTTCAGGTACCCAACCCCATGCTCTGAGTGTTCCTAAACCTTCACCTGCCAGAAGCTGGGACTGGACAACTGAAATTGCCCTGTTCGGTTCAGTCCCTCTAAAGCAGCTTGCACTGGCCAATCTCAGAGGACAGGATACTGACGCTGTATGGCTGTCCTTAAGAAGTTGCAATAAAGCATTTTTCTTCATAATTTAAGTTTCTATTCTTTATTAAAAATTGTTAATGTGTATATAGTTCTGTTTCTTCCAAAAGAACAAATCTTGTGATAAACAGTCTTTCTTTGAATTGAGCAATCTGGATTAGTTCCTGGTGGACTCAAAAGTGAAGAAGGAGCGCTAAACAACATTTGATCATAGATAGATCAAAGTTTGCATTTACTTTGCTGTTAAACACATTTACAGCAATTTGCATAACTTTGCTAATAGACAAATCAGAAGGATTGTGTTAATTCATACAGCTGAGATTCACTGTCTCAGAAGTTTGGTTCATTCCCACTGCCCAGCGTAATCAGGGTTATAGAAAACTGACTGATAATACATCAGAACCTCTCTAATTTTAATTAATGGATGGGAAGCCCATTGTGAATTGATGTGTATGCCAGGAATGGAATCATTGTGTCTAACATGATGCTCTCTATTTAGCAAATGAGGATTTGTATGTCATATGTACCTGTCACTCTGTCCTCACAAAGTCTTATGTAGGGCTCTCCGGTTGCCAGGAAGGAACGCTGTCCCTCATTAGATGTATGGATGTTGTGTCAGGGATAGACTCAGTGCAAAATTTTGTGTTTACACTTGATGGAGGTACTCCTGTAATATATAATCAACAGAGTTGCTAGTCTGTTTAATGTATTTTTATTGGAGATATGAGTGAGTGTGACTATGTAACTAGTATATTTAGAAACCAATGACTCTCCACCATCTTCATTTGTCCACAGATTTCTAATTTACTTAGTGCTGTCCACTTGGATGCTCTTGAGATTAAAGCTGTCCAAGTGTCTACTGTAGATGCATTCCAAGGAGCAGAAAAGGAAATCATTGTTTTGTCATGTGTGAGAACAAGACAAGTTGGGTTCATAGACTCAGAAAAGAGAATGAATGTGGCTCTGACAAGAGGAAAAAGGCATTTGTTGATTGTGGGAAATCTAGCCTGCTTGAGTAAGAACAAACTATGGGGACGCGTAATTCACCACTGTGAAGGTAAAAATTAATATTTTTTATTTTAAAATCACCTCCTATTTGGAATAGGTTTTTTTCTGTCTGTAATAAAACTATATTGCATCTTATTTAAGCATCTACCCTATAGCTTATCTGCAAACAGTTACTGGTGCTTAGCAGCCTGTAATCAGCGTGCGAGTATGAGGCTGCTCTTTCTTTTCCTGATATCATCAGGGAGCCAACAAGTTAAAAAAAAGAGTATTAACAGCCAGCTCCTCTAATGAAGCAGCTCCCATCTTCTCATTGGTCTTCTCTACCCCTCTAACAATCAGATCACTCAGTCAAGTCAGGTGAAAAGAGGAAGTGAAATCGTCAAGAAGTGAGGTCCACCAAACAGCCCAGTGCCAGGCAACCCTCATAGCCTATGGATGTACAGCTGAAACCCAGCACAAGGTATAATATGGGTAGGGGCCTGAAGTCCTTACAGACCCTGCAGTTCAAACCTCAGCCCCGTCCACCTCTTGAATTTGACCTTTCAGCCATCAGTCCCTCCTCTCAGCTCTCTCTTATCAATACAGGGACTTACACTTGTCCATCTTCCCTCCCTTACTTACTGAAATCTCTCCTTTTGGCAACTAAAGGTCTTCTCCACTCCAACACAACAAGCAGCATAATTAGAGCTAGAACTTGCAGCTTTCCTCTTTGGTTATATTCCCCGTCTTCCCTCTAAAACTTTTTTTCAAAATCTACAGTCAGGGAATTAGTAATGAAAAGGGAGCTTCCTACCCAAGAGTCTACTCCAGTTCCTTGTGGGGGGGGGAGGGGGACAGAGGAAGAGGGTCATAAAGAAGGAGCCCCACCCTCCTGTGGACATGGAGACTGAAAGACAGTTTGTCACAGAGGAATCAGAAGTTCTGGTAGATAAAAGCATTTTTTTCTGGCCTGGATCGCTCTATGAAAGACACCATGGACCAGGTGCCCAGGAAGTGATTACATCCAGAGGGAAAAATCTAGAGAGTGTTTCCCCTCTCCAGGAATATATGGAATAAATCAAAGGAATTCTGGGAGAAGTCAAATGCCAAAATTTCAATCCCTAAAGCAATCTAAAGGCTATCCCAGAAATATCTGGGATTCTAGTGAATATTCACCTGAGTCACAAAGCCACCTTGGTGGCTAAGGGTTCCACTTCCCTAAATGATCCTTGTTTCTGGAAGCTAATGGATAGTTTTTGGGGAAACCCTCAACTCCTTGGTGAGAATATTTCTTGCCAGCTCAGTGATGTTCTGCTGCTTCCAAATTTTGGATTGGATGGATGCCCTTCATGTGACTGCGACCGTTCAACACCATCTGAGGAGCAAGTGGAATACTGTTCGTTTCACCTCACCCTGCAACAAGGGATGATGAGCAGATGCTGCAGAACTAGCTGTTCCAGCTCTGTGCCAGCAGTGCGTTCCCCCCTTTGTCAGGGATAGTCTTCGGCTGCCTGCCAACATTACAATGAAATCTAGTTTGTTTATTTAACAAGGCATAGAGTAACAAGTAGAAGTATTGGGAAAAAGTGGTTACATATAAAATAGTAACATGCATTCTAAAGCCTACACTTAATTGACAAGATGCTCTCAAGATATGAGAATATTACTCACCCAAAATCCTTGCAGCCCTTTACAGCCAGCCTGGCTGTAACTCTCCTTTCATCAGACACAAACACTCTGTTTGCCACCTCGCTGAAGGATCAAGTGTATCTCTCTGCCCTCCAAGATGTACCAGACCAATTCTTTGTCTTTATTCATAAACAGGACACCCCCCTCCTATTTATTCCTTTAGATTTCCTCTCTTGTACATTTTGATGTCTTTCAGTTTGAACCTGGCTCAGTATCCAAATAGGAAGGCAGTGTGAGGCAGACAGTATACAAATGGCCAGCCAGGGAGATAGGTGTCCTACCTGAATGGAACATTTCTGAAATTTGTAATCTCCTGTGAGCTGCCTTAACTCTAAGACTTTAAGAACATAATTTTCTATATAGACACATAACACCTAAAATATTATCTATACATACATTTCACAGTGATTATGATGACCAGTGGAGACCTCACATGCCACCCTTTGGTGAACAATTATGCAGCTATTGAATCCAGGGGATTCTTATAAAGCCCTTGGCACCCTGTGTGCCCTCTGCCAATTAGCATCAAGGGCTCCCTGGGTCAGACTTTCCTCCTGCGACTCATTTTTGTTGTTAAGGGGCTACACATCTTAATGAATATATCTTCTGCATCCTCTTGGCTAATCCTTCACAGGTCCCTCCCTCCTACAACATATACACTTTGGGAAACACTGTTGTAGGTCTTTATTATACTTCCCCTCCTTTCTTACATGTTTTGAGCTGTGAAATATTTAAAGATAAATGAAGACAGTTGGCAGATTTTCAAAGAGACTTTATTAAGGGCACAAGAGCAAACTATTCCACTGCGTAGGAAAGATAGGAAGTATGGCAAGAGACCATCCTGACTTAACCAGGAGATCTTCCATGATCTAAAACTCAAAAAAGAGTCCTACAAAAAGTGGAAACTCGGTCAAATTACAAAGGATGAATATAAACAAACACCACAAAGGACAAAATTAGAAAAGCCAAGGCACAAAACGAGATCAAACTAGCTAGGGACATAAAAGGAAACAAGAAAATATTCTACAAATACATTAGAAGCAAGAAGACGATCAAGGACAGGGTAGGCCCATTACTCAATGACGGGGGAAAGACAATAACAGAAAGTGTGGAAATGGCAGAGGTATGACTTCTTTGTTTCGGTTTTCACCAAGAAGGTTGGTGGGGATTGGACGTCTAACTTAGTGAATGCCAGTGAAAATGAGGTAGGATCAGAGTCTAAAATAGGGAAAGAACAAGTCAAAAATTACTTTGACAAGTTAGATGTCTTCAAATCACCAGGACCTGATGAAATGCATCATAGAATACTCAAGGAGCTGACTGAGGAGATAGCTGAGCCATTAGCAATAATCTTTGAAAAGTCATGGAAAACAGGAGACAATCCCGAAGACTGGCACTATATTTGCCCTTTTCCAATCTATAAAAAGTGAAATAAGGACAACCTGGGGAATTACAGACCAGTCAGATTAACTTCTGTACCCAGAAAGATAATGGAGCAAATAATTAAACAATCAATTTGCAAACACCTAGAAGATAATAAGGTGATAAATAACAGTCAGCATGGATTTGTCAAGAACAAATTGTGTCAAACCAACCTGATAGCTTTCTTTGACAGGGTAACAAGCCTTGTGGATAGGGGGGAAGTGGTAGATGTGGTATGTCTTGACTTTAGTAAGGCTTTTGATACTATCTCGCATGACATTCTCATAAACAAACTAGGGAATTACAACCTAGGTGGAGCTACTATAAGGTGGGTGCATAACTGGTTGGAAAATCGTTCCCAGAGAGTAGTTATCAATGGTTCACAGTCATGCTGGAGAGGCATAACAAGTGGGGTCCTGCCGGGATCAATTCTGGGTCCAGTTCTGTTCAATATCTTCATCAATGATTTAGATAATGACATAGGGATACACTTATAAAGTTTGTGGACGATACCAAGCTGGGAGGGGTTGCAAGTGCTTTGGAGGATAGGATTAAAATTCAAAATGATCTGGACAAACTGGAGAAATGGTCTGAAGTAAATAGGATGAAATTCAATAAGGACAAATGTAAAGTACTCCACTTAAGAAGGAACAATCAATCAGTTGCACATATACAAAATGGGAAGTGACTGCCTAGGAAGAAGTACTGCGAAAAGGGATCTGGGGGTCATAGTGGATCACAAGCTAAATATGAGTCAACAGTGTAATGCTGTTGCAAAAAAAGCAAACATCATTCTGAGATGTATTAGCAGGAGTATTGTAAGCAAGACATGAGAAGTAATTCTTCCGCTCTACTCCATGCTCATTAGGCCTCAACTAGAGTATTGTGTCTAGTTCTGGGCGCCACATTTCAGGAAAGATGTGGACAAATTGGAGAAAGTCCAGAGAAGAGCAACAAAAATGATTAAAGGTCTAGAAAACATGACCTATGAGGGAAGATTGAAAAAAATTGGGTTTGTTTAGTCTGGAGAAGAGAAAACTGAGAGGGACACAACTGTTTTCAAGTACATAAAAGATGGTTACAAGGAGGAGGGAAAAAAATTGTTGTTCTTAACCTCTGAGGATAGGACAAGAAGCAATGGGCTTAAATTGCAGCAAGGGCGGTTTAGGTTGGACGTTAGGAAAAACTTCCTAATTGTCAGAGTGGTTAAGCACTGGAATAAATTGCCTAGGGAGATTGTGGAATCTCCATCATTGGGGATTTTTAAGAGCAGGTTGGACAAACACCTGTCAGGGATGGTCTAGATAATACTACGTCCTGCCTTGAGTGCAGGGTACTGGACTAGATGACCTCTCGAGGTCCCTTCCAGTTCTGTGATTCTGTGTTGACATCTGAAATATCATTGGCAACTGAGTTAGTCCCAATAAAATAAAGGAGGCGGTTCACACCTCAAAGCTATTGTTTCAGGCTCTCTGCAAACTCAGGCAGACATTACTGAATCAGTTATAGGCCATGTTTACACTATGGGGACTATAGTGGCATAACAACATGATAGCTATGCCAGCATAACTCCGGTAGTGTAGATGCAGCCTACAGCAATGGAAAGGGTTTTTGCTGTCTCTGTAGGAATATCACCTCCTAGATGACGGTAACTAGGTCAACTGAAACATTCTTCCATCGATTTTGCTGTGTGTCCTCCAGGGGTTGGGTTGGCATAGCTACAGCACTCCGATGTGGATTTTTCACACCCCTGAGCACCATAGACCAGGCCATATTCCCATTCTCATGTCTTTAAAGTTCCCCTTGGAACCATAACAGTCAGAGACTTTTTTAAATGAAAACTGAGACTCTAAAGTACAACTGACACTCTCAGGTAGGCTTTTGTACATCCATATGTGGGGCACACTGCACACCTTGAGAAACAGTGAGTTATCATGTTAGGAAGTGCTTCAGGTAGGAGCTGCTGCAAGAGAAGAGTTGGATGCCAAAGCTCTACCCACTAAATTAGTTAACTGCCTGTTGACATTAGAGGAAGAGCCCCACTGATTTATAATGGTTAGGCTCCTCACAGAAATCCAGTTTTCAAGGTTAGAGAAACATTTCCTTTTGGTGTGTTTTGGGAATTAGATATTTTCATCATGACAATATGATTATATGATGGATGTTGCAAAATAAGATGTAATTGTCCTGTATGACTGCTTTTAGGAAGAGAGAATGGATTGCAACATGTAAGCCAGTATGAGCAACAACTGAACAACATTCTTAAATATTACTTGGAGAAAAAGAAAGAAGAAGAAAAGAATAAGCAAAAGAAAGAAATAAAAAAATCTCTTTCACAGCAGGAAAAGGTATAGAAATTGTGTACTTTTCTATGTAACACCAAAGAATATTTTAAAATAGATAGTATAATATAATAAATAAGCACTTGTAACATATAATTTTGTTATATCCCAGCATCACAGCAGCCCCCACAGTAGATTTGCCCACTCCAAATTGATTCCTGACTGACCGGTAGCTGTCTGGCGTTGCAAGCTTCCACAGGGTTATCGCCACTCGCTTCTCAACTGTGAGGGCTGCTCTGATCTTGGTATTCTGGCGCTTCAGGGCAGGGGAAAGCAAGTCACAAAGTTCCATGAAAATGCCCTTACGCATGCGAAAGTTTCGCAGCCACTGGGAATCGTCCCACACCTGCAACACTATGCGGTCCCACCAGTCTGTGCTTGTTTCCTGGGCCCAGAATCGGCGTTCCACGGCTATAACCTGCTCCATTAACAGCATGATCTCCAAAGCGCCGGGGCCCGTGGTTTGATAGAATTCCGTGTTCTCATCACTCTCGCCTCCGCGCTGCCGTAGCCTACTCCTCGCAGCCTGGTTTTGCAGGTTCTGGTTCAGCATAAACTGCACGATAATGCGCAAGGTATTTACAATGTTCATTACTGCTGTCTTGAGCTTAGCGGGCTCCATGCTTGCCGTGGTATGGCGTCTGCACTGTTCGCCCCGGAAAAAGGCACAAAACGGTTGTCTGCCATTGCTTCCCTGGAGACGGGGGAGGATGTACACAGAATCACTCGCGACAATGTTTTTGGCCCCATCAGGCATTGGGATCTCAACCCAGAATTCCAATGGGCGGAGGAGACTGCGGGAACTATGGGATAGCTATGGGATAGCTACCCACAGTGCAACGCTCCGGAAATCGATGCTAGCCCTGGTACATGGACGCACACCGCCGAATTAATGTGCTTAGTGTGGCCGCATACATTCGACTTTATACAATCTGTTTCCAAAATTCGAATTATATAAATTCGGATTAATCCCGTAGTGTAGACATACCCTGAAACTCATCTAACAGATGTGATAATGACCAGAAATAGGTTTTGATGGATCAATAGAAGGGAGTGACCGATGTCAATAGTTCAAAAAGGTGGGTGAGGGCTTTCAGCAACAGTGGTAGGTCCCATTTAGGAAAGATTGGTTAGATCTGCAGTCAGACCAATCTGATAGTCCAGAGAAATCTGGATACTTGAGGATTCCCTGCCAAGGAATCACAGGACCCTGTATGTAAGATACTACTTATGGCTGACATCTGATACACTGTGGTGCGTGGCTGAAGTCATTTGTCCATACAATCCTGAAGAAAGTCCAGAAGAGCTGAGATGGCAGGGTCCTTGAGTTTTTTGTTTTGAGCTATATCTTGTCCCGACAAAGGAGTAAGCCTTTACTGATAAATCCTTTCTGGAAGAGAGAAGAGTCCCAATCACTTTGGTAGATAGTCTGAGTAGACTGCCTGGATGGAGAATAGGTGAAGAATAACCAGTCTTACTGGTAGATGCAATGGGGGTTCTAATGCCAAGAAAACCCCGGTCTACTCAACCAGTATGGAGATAGAACTATCACCTTTTGCTGCTTCTCACCTTATCTTCTGAATTCCCTTCCCTAGAAGTAGAAGAGGTGGGACTGTGTAAAGCAGGTCCTGTGGCTATCTGTGTGAGAGAGCATCCGTCCCCAGGGACCTGGCATCTGCTTCCCTGGTATGAAGTACATTGTCGATGTTCTGTTCTTCTGACTAGCAAACAGATTGACATCTCAGAGGTCATATTTCTGTAAAATCAGGTTGACAATGTCCTGATTTATACACCATTCTGAGCTGTTGACTGCATGTCTGCTAAGCCATCTGCCTTCTGATTCTGTTCTCTCTTCATGTATATTTGTCTTATGGAAAATATGTTCTTCTGTGCCCATTTCATTATCTCCATTGCTTCTACATGTAGAAAAGAGCTCCAACTTCCCCCTTGGTTGTTGAGATAAGCCACAGGGTAGTGTTGTCTGACAGGAACAAAATGTGGTCACCCTAGAGGTGTCTCTGGAACCTTCATAGGGCAGCTATGAAGCTCCTAAAGGTTACTTTCTATAGACCTCCAAGTGCCCTGTACTGTTCTGTGCCCCTGGTGTGCTCCTCACCCCATCAGGCATCTCATGTGTGTAGCTGTGAGTCTGGAAGGAATATTGAAAGACCCCTGCAGATGTTCTCTGGGATTGTCCACCATTTGAGTCCAGTACCTGGCTTGGAACCATGATCCTGTATACACTACAGTGAATGGTCCCCTCCTTTCAAAAGAAATGCCTGGAGACACCTGATATAGGATTTTGCCTATGGGGTAATTCTTATACACAAAACCAGAAGTCCCAGTAGCTGGGGGCACTGAGTTATGAATGGTCTTGTGTTCCTTACTAATATAGATATCAAGTTTTGGATTTTCTGGAATCTGTCTAATGATGGGTACACTTTGCCCCATGTATTGTTGATACTCCTGATCAATTTCAGCCTTTTTAAAAACCTGAAAATAAGAAATAATTTTACCCTAAATCAGACAATTTGTATAGGGATTGGAGGGTGAAGAAGGACTCGTGTTTTCAAACAAATTGTAACACTGACATATATTTAGCTTATCAAAGAGAAGAGTAAGGGGGTGACTTGATTACAGCCTATAACTACATACATGGGGAACCAGTTATTGTTGTGGGATGCTCAAATAGCCATGTCAGCAAACTACAGCCATTACCATTTACAAATGGTCACAAGATTATACCCTATCCTATCCAACACAGATCTAACTTTGGTTATCTGTGTATGTGTGACCTCCAGGCTTAATTATTGCCACTTGTATCTAGGAACGAAGCCATGCACCCTGAAAAATCTCCGGCTGGTTTGGCAACACACAGGATTTTTAGTGTGAAGCAGCAATTCAAATTATGTCAAATTTTGTATATACTCTTATAGTGGTCATAGCAATTAATAGAAGTTTTAAAGTATGTTTTCCTAGTTTTAAATACATTCCCGGTAATTTAATCTAGCACTAAAAGTAATCACAGTGGTAAGAGTAAGAGGGCAAAATGAAATACACACTGAAAATAGGACTCAAGTTATTGGTGACCTGAGCCATTGTTTAGGACTAACTGAGGGGGAAATGTACCTAATGGAGAGAAAATATGCTGTGCCCCAATATCTCCAGCAATATCTCATGGCTATATAGTTAATGGAGAAAAAGAAAACATCCATCTCTCTCACACATGATGTGTTTTATGCTACTTGCCACACACAGAGGTTGGACTGGGTGCTCAAATAACATAGTGATGGGTATAGTACAAAATAGGTTCTATAGATCCAAGAAGTCCTTTCCAGCCTTACCCGATTCTGTAGTTGAGATGTTAAATACTTACTGAAAACAGAATCTTTTAAGTTAAAAGTTAAGATGGTATATTCGCAGACCATACATTAATGCAGTGTCTTCTCCTCTCCTATTGCCCTTATTTTAATTACCTATAGTTATGTGCATCCATATGTGTCCTTGACTATCAGGAGTTGGTGTGATAAAAGCATTTTTCCTGTAGCCATGCTGGAAAATTTAAGATATTACTGCCATCATTCCAGGCTCTAAATACCAGGGAACAAACCATAGCCACCACCTGAATCTATTACATGTGCTGGCAGCCCATCATGAATAATAACATAGGATGGAGTGCTTCTTTACTTTGGGCCAACTCTTGCTTCCAGTGACTTCAAAGGGATTTTTGCTATGATTTAATAAGTGGTTGTTTCACAATCTGATTATCTCAACTTCTTTATGGGCCAGATTATGATATCCTTACTCACATTAAATTGCACCTTTGTTTCCAGTGGGACCACTTGTGGAGTGAAGTGTTAATCATTGTGACTGAGGATACAAGAATGTAACTTAATGTGGTTTTGGTGTGTGGATAAACATTTTACACAATAATAAAAATGAAAGTGTTTTCACTCTCTGAGAATATGGGTTCTTTCAGCCAATCCTACATTTTGGCTAAGTTTTTATAAAGAGAAAAATGCTTTTTTCCCCTTTACTTATTAAAAATAACCTTTGAAAAGTATTTAATTGATCTTTAGAATTACATCATCTTTTAGCATGGCCTGTCTTAGAAGAATTCTTACTTGGCTTACTTGCAAATCCATTGATATAAGACACTGAAGCTTTTTTTTTATTTTTTTCCTTCATGAGTAAATGAAACACTCCGTGACTCCCCTTAAAAATAAAATCTTTGAGAATTTAAAAAGAAGAATGTGTCTTTAGCCACCCACAAATACTTATTCTTTCTTTTCAGGGCTGCTGACCACCTGAATGATATGAATACAACTTCATAGCATGCTATTCCATGACAGAGCTGAATGTAAAACAGGAAACCTGTACATGAGACAAGAAGTCTGGAAACTAACCAGAACAACCCTTATAAAATGACCAAAAAACAACCAGAGAAGCCTCTTGTAGCTTATTGAAAATATATTTTATCAGAGAATATGTCTAGGCCCCAGGTCTAAGAATGTTTTGTATTGAAAGTGTTAGTTGTTTGGAAATTTTGCTTAGTTAAGATATTCAAGCCATTCATCCTAGTTTCTGAAACAACTTGAAACCAGTAACCAGTATTTCTTGTATATCATGTAGAAAGCTTGGTTTTGCAATGTGATTTTATATAATACGCATGTGTTGTTCATTGTACTTGTAAGTTCTTCCAGAGCCTAAATATGATCTTGTGATAAAATAAAGATTGTCCACGAGGTGGTGCCAGTGCACTCTTTCTTTCCGCTAGACCAATCTGGATAACTATCCTTTTGAACTATCAAAGGTTTAATAAAGAAAGGTAGTGAAGAAAGAACATTTGAATAATCACACGACATCAGTACAGCTAATGACTTAAATCTGATGCAAGTCTGCTGCCAGCAGAAGCTGAAGTGCTGTTCTTTGTGTGTGAAGAAACAGAAGTGCATTACACAGCCTAAACTTTGCAGCTATCCATTTTCTTAAATTTTAGAGAGAGCGAGCACTTCTCGCTATCATATTTGATACGTGTTTGTAGCCCAAGTAGTGATTGAAGACATTAATAAGTGAAGTGTGGAAGAAGAAGAAACAGTAGATGACTGAATAGCTCCTTTAAATTACTGCTGACACCTCTGTTACAGCTCCCTAAAATCTCAATCAACAATCCATTAGAACTCACCAGGAGTAAAACTAAATCCTCGTTTAAGTGTATTTATCCGATCTCTTTTCACTCTTTCAAATGCTAAATCCATTTCAGCATATGCCCCTTCTTTCTCTCGCCTTTCTCTAAAGACTGGCAGCCTATACTACTCTTGTAAATATGAAAGATGCTAATCATATGACATATCACGTCTCAGTCGGAGCCTGGAATAAAGCCTTGAGATTTGGGATCATTGCCTCCAGACAACAGCTTCATCAGCCGGAAAGTTGGTTTTTTTCTCCTTTCCTTCAACTCTCAATCCCTTCTTTGTCTGGGGGAAAATGCAGCCAACTCGAGCCACCCTGGCCATATGGTTCACTCTGTATTTTCTTAGTTGAATTCAGAATTGTTTCTGTGACTTGCGAAGGTGGGTGTTTTTTTAAGTGTGTATAAAGACATAGAAGGAGCTGCTCGCGCTGGGACTGCTTTGCAGCGCCACTGCATGTTCTTCACGTGTTTATTTCACACCTTCCTTCTCCAGCCACCTAATTGCTATTACTTTCTCCTCGACTCTCCCAGGGCCCAACATATAAAAGCAAATAGCGCATCCTTGGCTAGAACACTAACCGAACCGATTCCACCCAGCTTAGCTTTCCCTTTTAATGGCCGAAAATACCGTCTTAGATTTTTTTTTCTTCAGGGCTGCGAGTGCACAATGCCAACATGCTCCTATTTGAATGTGTGGCAAGAGTGTAAAATAATACACGTTTCTCAGCAGATCCTTTTTGAAAAAAAATGGCTTGGGCAAGAGACGCCCAGAAGTATATGTAATAAGGAAGGATGGCTTTTAAGATCTGTATATATTAGGAGCTGAATGAGGTTGGTGCGCTCACGTTTGGATAGCCCCCTGCCAAATTTTCTTTCTCTCTCTCCTTACACAACCCCCCAAAAGGCCCTTTCACCAAATCATTACATTCTACAGAGGTGGTCAAGCTAGCCCTGCTTTTCATGCGTTTGAGAAAGAAAAGGGTCCTTGAAGTTTAGAAGATGCCCAAGGAAAACTCCTTGAATGACATCAAAAGAATGAGTTTCCATAGCTGTTGAAGCACGAGAGCTGTGTAGCTGCACAAAGGCGGGCTGGGGCAGTGGGACTGTCCCACTGCTCTATCCCAGCACAATTGGGTCACTGAAATAGGGAATTAATTACCATTGGAGAGTGGGCAGCCCATTCACCACTGGCTGAGTTTTATTAAACGCCAATATAAATAACAAAACAACTCTTGTGGCTGCACTATTCCTACACGCCAAAGGAAGGATTATGTTGGGGATTAACATCTTAAAGTCTATGAGACTTTCTGACTCAAGGCTCGAAGCTGGTAATCGTATTTGTCTCCTGGTTCAGCGATTAGTGCTCGCTCGCTCTCGCACCTTCGCCTGGATGGCCAATGTCCCTTTTGCAGGCACCGGGTTTTTCACACAATCGGCTGTTCTTTTGCCCAGATCTATAGAAAATAATAAGAAAACTGAAGCATGTTCACGCGGGCTCTGGCGTCTTCTCTTCTTCATGGGAAAGGAGGGGACCGGCGGCCTTTTTCACAGCACACAGACACCCTTTGGGGGAGACGGAGAGGGGGGCATGGGGCTAAAAATCACTCCGCAGGCCTGCACCTGCCATGCAAATCTGGAAGGGAACAATCGGCCTAAAACGGGGGCACGGTCCCACCGGGGGGCTCTGTGCTAGAAGGAAAAGACGCCTTGAAGCCACAGGGACAAGGAGGGCTCAGGGTGAAACCCAACCAATGCATTAATCTGGCCCGCTGCTTCATTTCCACAGACACGAAAGGAGGAGGAAAGCGAGTCTTTGGGATTGGGTGGAGGGGCACTGTAACACACTGAAGGGTGGGGGGTGCCCCGGGCTGACGCTCTCAACACCCTCAATGCCAACAGGAACTGAGTGTCTGCCCTCGCCCCCAACCACTACCCCCCAGGAGAGGGGCCGAGAACCGCAGCTAAGTGCCATGGGCTGGCGGCCCCTCACCCTGGCCAGCCCCTTCCTGCAAGCCGCAGCACGTGCAGAGAGCGCCCTAGGTTTTAGCCACAGTACCGCAACATCCAAACACACCCTTGTTCTCCCTCCCGTGAGCACACATGCCCTGTCCCCAGCTCAGGGCCCCGGTCACCTGGCGCAGCAGCGAGCCGTTCATGCTGGCTCGCAACTTGTGAGGTCGAAGCGTGGATGGGCTGGAGCCAAAGGTCCCTCAGCAACACCTACCCTAAACTTTTAGGACTTTTGGGTCGCCTCAGAGTTCAAGCTTCTTATAAGGAACAAAGCCTTTCTAAAGATCTCTCTCACTCACTCACACGCCAGCTCAGTGCCCTTTATTTCTGGGCTGTGTGATGAGCTTAAATCATTGTGCTCCTGTTTCTTGATCACTGCCTGCTTTGGGCTTTTGTTCCTGCAAAGGAGGCTTGAGCCTGGCAAAGGGGCTGAAGCTGAACAGTTTGACCCTTTGGGGACAGTTCATGCAGTGGACAGTAGGCGATACTTCTTTTCCACCCCCCTGGTGCTATTCAGCGCTCTTTGCATAACAGTTCAGCTTCGTTTCATTCGGCCAATTTTTAGACCACACAAGTGCCTCTTGAATTTAGCTACGTTAAAAGAGTGCTAGAAAGCCTAGCTTAGCACATTGGTCTTTGGTCACGTTTGGCTCAAAATCGAGGCCGAACTGAAATAGCTTTTTGCCATCACGACCTGGCTAAGTTGCTGATCAAGTAGGAGGCTTGGTTAAAAGCAACTAGTTTGAAAAACATACGGTCATGCACTTTCCAGTCACTCTTATTGCAACATTTTATGTCCCCAGTATCTTATTGCAATGTTTTATGTTTAAATCACGCAACTGAAATTGTTTTTCTATGAAGTTTCTTTCCTCCAAACTTTTCTTTCCCTGTAGCATCTCCCATAAATATTTGTTTCTGTCAACTAGACACCATGGAGAAAAATTGGGTTTGGACATTTTAAAGGGCCTTTTGATTTGTAATTGTTCTAACAAAGCCCCAATACTGTCCATGTCCAGTCTATCACTTTTTACACCAGTGACAAATTTAAATAAATCTCGGTAAATAGGGAGGGGGGAGGGAATCCAGAAATGTGGAACAACAGAGAGTAGGTGACTCTAGTCTGCATTGAAGATTTTTCATAAGGTAGAGAGGAAACTAAGGGCTGTTGCATGGAGTTTCTCTTGGTTTTACTCTTGCATATGGTTAAGAAAGCATGTAGATTTTCCATACTTCTGATGAACAATATTAAAAATATTCATTTAAATCACTTGCCAGATTCGCAGACGCTTTCCATTCAGTCCACTAAATTTAGTAACACTTTTGATTTTCAATAAACCAGTCAATATTTTACTCAACTTAAGGGAGCATGTACAAGGACTGTATAGGAAGTCTTTCACCGGTACCTGAAACTGTATGTATGTGTATTACATTCAATTGAATTTAAATATAAAACATTTAGAAGGTGATATTAACTCTCAGATTTGGTTTCAGCACTAAAACATGAAAGCTAAAATAACAATGATAAAAAGTATTTTTCACAAAGAAATTCGGGCACACTCATTATGAAAGACCAAATCACGTAGAATCTGGAAATATATCTGTTGAATATGAAGTTAAATGAGCTGCATTGAGATTTAAGTAAGTACAGTATCTCTGTGTGTGGTATGTGTAATGGTATCAACATCTAGTTTTTAGGTTTCTCTATGCGTATTATTAGATGTGGGGGTTTTCCTCCCTCCCAAGTTGCAATAATCATGTTTACAACAATATTCATAGAAATTGATTTTGCACACTAAAGTATGCTGTGGGCTTCATTTGATTGTATATGTCTTTAGCACAAATTCATTTTCCGTGTTGGACCGACAAAGACCGAATTTGTTGACCTCCAGGGCATGTTGCAAGGCCTATGTGTTCACTCAAGACTTTTGCCTAAGAGGGTGGTCTGGAGAAAGGGTGGGGGTTGAGTTTTGGTCGTGGACTGACCAGGGTTTTTTGTTTGTTTGTTTGATTTGTTTTGTTTAAGTCCTTTTGAGCGGATATTGTGTCAGTGTGTTATATTTCACATTGTTGATTTGAAATTGGTGAACCTGTGACTCGATAGAACGAATGGCACATTATAAATTAGAAAATAAACACATCGCCAAAAAATGCATTTCCGTTCATTCCTCTGAATTTCCCTGCTTTTACAAGGGCGAGGGAAATACAAGGCAAGAGTAGATATATCATCTGATCTGTCAGGTATGAAGAGGAGTGTATATGAAACATCTCTCTAAAGCTGCAGAAAACCCTCTTGTTTTCAATCAGTTGTATTGCTTTATTCGTTTATTTCTTTCAGCATGTTGAAACTCTGGCAAAAAAGGCAGATTTAAGATTTTCTTCAGATATGTATTTTAACATCTTACTACAGTATGTTGTAATAAAAACTATGTATCTCCAATGCACTTTTTGTTCCCCCAATAATTTCCCCCCTTGCTTTTCCCTTTTCTCTTGGTTGGTTCTTCAAACACAAAATACAGCATAAATGTACATGAGGCAGCTTCCTTCTTAATCTGTCCTCTCTCTGCCCCGTCATAAACTGGCATTAATTTCTAAATGTAGTGTGTTTAAGACAATGTTTAAAAGCCTTTCCTTTCTTTTTTTCATATTAATTCTAAAGTTGTTCCGAGTTCGCAAACAATGCTAATCATAACTCGCCTTTTGTTTTATTTTTGTTATTATGGATTTTAGAACCTTAAACTTCACGAATGGACACAGAGCAGAGAAAATACGTTAGCACAGAAATTTAAAAAAAAAAGGCTGCAAAAAAAAAATGACGAATCTCGTGCAAGCCTGTTGTCATGGCTTTATTATTTCCCGTATGTGTCATGAGTTGCCAAGAAAGGTTTCATTTGCTCAGATCCCTCCAGAACAGGAGGTACAGATCTTATCCGCACATGGGCCTTCCAACGATTTCAACAGACCACATTAGCTGCACTGTTCTCCTCCTTTGTACGGCAAGAACTCTTTAGACGTCCTTTCCTGAAAAAATTAAAATGGTAGCTATTCTGGCAATGGATTTTCTATGTTCTTTTCAAAGTTCCCCCTCTCCTAGCCTGGGTAACTCACTTGCAATGCTATTTATCGTCAGAGCTATGGTGTGTCATAATCACTTCATTTCAGGACATTTGCAGATGCGAATCCTCCCCTACAAATCACCCAGTCCTCCTGGCAATTCTGCTGTTGAAGGATCGCTATCTAATGATCCCACAGTGTACCCCTAACCCCCTTGAATCCGTAGCCACAGTCTCTTTAATCCTCCCTCTTCCAACAACCACACGCGCATCCTCTCACCGGTGTCTTTTGGCTACAGGATTCGAATGCCCTCCGAGGCGTAGGGAAACAGAAGGGAGGGATTTGTTTAGGCAAGCAAGCCAGAAGGAAACTATTGGAAGAAGGCAAACGAGGAGCACTGGCTAGCTGAGGGGACTCTGGACAGCTCCTTTCCTCAGGGCAGGTCTACACCTCGTGCGAAACACACTGAGCAAGCTAAACTGGGCAAGCACACACGACGAGGAGCGGGAATGCAACTCATTCACTGAAGAGCTTGTAGTTATGCCTTGGAGACAAGAGTTCTCCCCCCCCCCCATGTACCAGATAACAGCACGTGGGCTTCCACGCCACACACACACACACACACACACACCTCTATTCTGACACAGCCATTGCCCTGCTCCACACCTGCTACCCTTACACACACGCCCCTCCCCAGAAAGGCGTAGATAATCTTGCTCCAGGCTTGTAACCCCCTATCCAGCAATACAGACACCTTCCTTCTTCACATCTTTGCACGCGGAGTCTCTCCCCAGACACTCACACATAACCCTACTTCATGCCCTCCACCATGCACAGCTAAAAACCTCCTCCTCCACACCACCATCCAGTACCACACACTAGAAGTCGTTCTACTCCGCATCCCCCCCCCCCCACACCCCTCCAGAACAACCCCCCCAGCTCAAGATCGTACTACACCACGCCCACAATATTATTTGGATAGACCTATACGGACACACGTGCTTCCCATCATTGTATCTTTCAGTTGTCAATGTAGGGTGTAAACTGTGCGGCACAGAATTTCATTGAGTATCAACCACTGAGCTGCCCTTGTTCTCAGTGGAATCTGATACATCAGCTCAAGCTTCATCTTTTCTATCGGTGCGTCTGTGTGTCCCGGCCTGTACGTCCGTCTCTCTGTGCATTCGAGTCCGCGAGGAGAGGGGACTGGAGGGGGGTTGAGTTTTGGATATTATAGTCCCCCTCCCCTTCGCTGCCCTCCAGCCTAATGAGCTGCTGAAAAGGAGCAGGCTCCAGCGCGCGTGGCTAGCGGGACTCCCTGATTGGCCAGCTGCGCCTCGCGACCCCCATTCATTAATAAATTAGCGGCACGCTCCAACCGAGCGCGAGGCACCAATCACACCGCAGAGCAGCCGGGGCTGCACCACACACTTTATGGGGATCAGATAAAAGAAAGACAGGGGAGGGAGGCAAGGGGTGCAGGGGGCTTTAAAAGAGAGAGAGAAAAAAAGAATGAGATGAGTGATGATAAATGAAATGAAAAGAAAGAATAAACCCTGGGAGGGGGAGGGGAAAGCTCAAGGGGCCCCGGGGGTAGATTTGATTGTTTTCTGGGGGATATATAAGGGGTTTTAAGGAGAGTCGTGTGCCAGACACACAGCCACTGAACCTCAAGCAGCTTCACTTTAACTGGAGTGCCGGGGCGCGTGCCAGCAGCTGGCCCCACCAGGACTCGCTCTCACACACCCCACCAACAAAACACAGGCAGAGGCAGCAGGCAACCGGCCCTTCTTCAACTCCTCTTTGGCAAAGGCAGCTGGACCCCCACCCCCTATAACAGTGGGACCCTCTCCAGGAGAAGGGAGGGGGGGGACACACGCAAATCTGTCCCTGAAGATTGCGGTGAGGGCCAGTGCAGGGAGAGAGCACTCCGCAAAGAGACAAAACATTGTAAAGGGGAGCCAAGTAAGTCACTGAGTCTCTACTTCAAACTTTGCGCAAAAAAACCCTCAGTTGCTGAGAGCAAAATATCTTGTGCTAAGTCCGGCCGCTTCCCTCTCCCTGCGTTCGGCCTGCCCCGCTCCAGCTGTTTTAAAGGGGAGAGATGTCAGGTTCTCAGCAGAGAGCGGCCGGGGGTGGGAATGCATCCCTGCGTTCCTATGGCAGCGCTGGCTGCGCGGAGTTGACTTGCCGGGCTAGAGCTAGAGCTGGCGAGGAGGAGAAGTGCCGTAGAGACCGCGGGGACAACGTGTGCGCGGGGGGGCAGATCGCCGCGTGTGTCAATAGGCGCATGACAGCTACACGGCCAAGGGTGGGCAGGGAGCAGGGGGGCGCCCCAGTCCTGGGGCGGGCGGGCTGCAGCCCTGTGAGGCCGGGGAGATGCGGGGACATGGCGTGATGATGGGGCTTCTCCCGCTCTCGTTGCAGGATGTTCGTGAAGCCGGAGAGCCTGGAGCTGAAGGCGGAGGGAGAGCTGCTGCTGCTGGGCCCGGCCTCGCCCTGCTCCGCCTCGCTCACCCCGCTCTCCTCCAGCGCGGAGGAAGAGGAGGACGATGAACTCCAGGCGCCCTCGCCGGCCCGCCCGGCGGAGGAGCAGCAGGCGCGGCTGCAGCTGAGCCTGAGGCGGCACGAGTGCAAGCGGCGCTCCGGCCGGGCCCGGGCCGGCTCCCGGGGGACCAAGACAGCCGAAACGGTGCAGAGGATCAAGAAGAGCCGGCGGCTGAAGGCCAACAACCGGGAGCGGAACCGCATGCACAACCTGAACGCGGCGCTGGACGCGCTGCGCGAGGTGCTGCCCACCTTCCCCGAGGACGCCAAGCTCACCAAGATCGAGACGCTGCGCTTCGCGCACAACTACATCTGGGCGCTGACCGAGACCCTGCGCCTGGCCGATCACTGCGGCGCCGCCGGCCTGCCGGGAGCCCTCTTCCCCGAGGCAGTGCTACTGAGCCCCGGCGGCGCGCCCGCCAGCACTGACAGCAGCCCCTCGCCAGCCTCCTCCTGGAGCTGCACCAACAGCCCCCTGTCCTCCGCCTCCTCCTCCTACAGCTGCACTTTATCTCCCGCCAGCCCGGGCAGCTCCGCCTCAGACATGGATTACTGGCACCCAGACAAGCACCGCTACGCGCCGCCTCGCCCGCTGGCCAGGGACTTTATCTAACAGCCCATCTCGCCCCGGCGGTGCAGCCAGCCCGGGCCCTGCTGGCGGGGTGGCAGCTCGCGTAGTGCTGGTGCAATAAGCCGCGCGGGGGCTGGAGAGCTGGCGTAGATCCCAGGCAAGAGACTGGGGAAGGTCACAGTGGATCTGACCCAAGCTGGGGTTAGGAACAGCCCCCGCCCCGCAGGGGAACCTCTGGCAGAGACACACGAGGAGGCCGAGCGCAGGGAAAGGGCTGCGAACAAGTCGGACGCGCTAAGGGACTGCGGGGCCTGTGAATCTGCCAAGGAAGCGACACTGCGTGATGTGCTCTCGTCACCTTTGATTCTTCACTGACATGTTAATGTATGACGGAAAAGTACTTGCGCAGCTGAACTATAGGGCCGGTAACAATATTAGCCACAGATTTGCAATGCCTGGCATCTGCTTTCTTCCCAGTGCTGCCTCAAGGCTGTGGGAATTTCACCTGTCAAACCAAACTTTTCCTCTCTGATGTGCACTTTGTTCAGTTTCCCAGCTTTGTTACAATGCGTTTTTGTCCCGTCCTTCTCGTTCCTGCTCCCTCCCCCTATTTTGCCATCTGTCTCTTATGATTTATAAGGGGGAAAAAGTTGTTTTGTTCCAGGCCCAGGTTAGAAGTCATTGTATAATTTGTAGGCTTTGTAATGATTGAATGCAAGCGTGGAAATTTAGGCTGAACTCTCTATCAAAAGAAAAAAAATGTAGAGGAAAAGGGGGGGGAAAATCAGGAGGGAGGATTACCTCATGCATTATTTATCTCGACCCTTTAGGGGACGAGGCACTCCCCCATTCTTTCAAGAGATTAAAAATAAATCAACAAACTGAAAACCTAAACAGACACGGAGCATTACAGCGATCAGCCACACACGTGTTCACATCTATTTATTATAAAAGAAAGATTTCATGGAAGATATGTATTTTTTGTATATTTCACAGAGTTTATTCTAGTATGTATTTACAGCTGAAGAGCAAAGGGAGTGTTCTTAAGATAAATAAAATATATAATTTTCATAACTTTTGTGTAGCGTTTCTGATTGGATTGTTTACGTATCATCTGGCAGCAAGAGGGGCGAGTGTCATTTATTGTAACCACGAAAGTTTAGGGGGCATTTCTACGACATGCTAAGTGATGTAGCCCCCACCCCTCAAAAGCCAATCCAGTAAAGGAGCTCAGAGTCGGTAGTATAGGATCAGGTGTTATTAATACAAACACTAGGTATATTTGCGTGTTTACATGTAGATAAACACATGACAAAGCGATTGCGCTGCTTAGAGACACAACACTCAGGAGAAGCCTGTATAGTTCCCTAGAAAGAGGGGCAAGGTGTAGATGTGAACGAGTAGACCATAAATAGCTGTTTCGAAATAAAAAAAGAGTGAAATTAAGTTGCTTTACTCTAAAAATAACTCAACTGGTTTAAGACTTCAGCCGAAATTATATGATTTTACAAAATTAATGTTAACCCACGCTTGAAGAAAACTTGAAAGGTACAGCTAGAAACAGTGCCCTTACCTTCCATAACGTTAAATCTTCACCGCTTTATTGTGCTCTGAGTCATAAAAATAAATCCACTAGCCTTTACTGTGTATAAATCCAGAGATGTTGTGAAGTTGGGGCTGTTTGGTCAGTTGACTCATGATGCAACACTGAGGAAAGCGAGATCAGAGCCCTTTTGCTAAACCTTGCAGTTAATTTAAATTCAGGGAAAGTGTACTGAAGATTCTTGCCCTGCTATTTGCAGTGTCTTTCTACGTGTGGATTGACACAGAAGGGAGTAACGTGACAAATTCTCATCTGTACAAATCCGGTGAGATAAACTGGTTGAAATAGCCGTTTAATCCGATCACTCCCTCAGTTTAAATGGAAAGGGATATAAAAGTAAATATATTCGTATGAAGTCGATTCTTCCTCTGTGCCTCTCAGAGGTTTATGATTTTATACCATCACTTTTGTTTCCAACGGACACCGAATTTACCAAACGGAGCCTCGCAGGCAATGATCAGTAAGACATAGATCCCGTTACACACAGCTATTATTTACTCAAAGCATCTGCGCTAGCAACCCGCTCACAACACACAAAACTTCTCTCCGGACTGCATCCTAGGCCAACATCATCTCAGCCCAGGAAATAACACAGAAAATTTAGAACAAAATCCGGTTTGTTTTTTGAAGTGACCAGGTGTGCATAATTGAATGACTTCAGGACAGTTCTGTAACATCGATAGAAGTTAGCTACTTTTTTGTTCACTTCATAGATTTTAGTTTAAGGACAAAGTGGGGGAAAGAATCAATTGATCCCAGCTTTTTAAAAATTGCTGCTGGCCACGCATAGGAAATTTTCTTCATCCCAAACAGTGTACTGTATCCAAGTTTTATAACATCGATCCAGTGAGCTGTGAAGGCTCTGGTGGAGGTTTCTAGCGGATCGATGATCCTCAAAGAAAAAACACCCAAGACAGTAACAGCTGCTTGCGTTGTTCTAAGAACGCCATCGTTCTGTATGTTCTCGACAATCACTTATCCCATTTAATCACGTCCACTTATTTAATTCACACAAGCACACACCAAAGCCTAGCAAGGAACTACCCATTTAAAATCGTTAAATATTAAATGATTCCCTCCCCATTACAATAAACTATTCAAACACACACCAACACGGACCTATAGTCTTCGGTGCTACTGAGCAGGATTTCAGCCACCAGGAGAGTATCGTAGGGATAGTGTGAAATAGTAGGTCCGCTGCAGGCCGTCACTACCTCCTTGCTTGCTAGATGACTGAAGGTTGTCACCCGATGCTACTCTTAGTCAGATACGTGTGTGTGTGCGCGTGTACCCAGAATGTAGATCTGAGAGATGTGCATTTGTACATATAGCTAGGTGATAAATATTATGGCATAGACTTCATTTCTATTCACTGCTGAAGTTGCTTTAAAAAAAAAAAAGTACAGTCTTGGGAGAAGTTACACTGATGTTTTCCTTTGTGGCGGAACAACGATGGAATCTATGTCTAGATCCTCAGTGGCATCAGTTTATGAAGCCAGAGTTTTAGGCTGATCACCACCCTTGCAGGGCTTTTTATTCACTCGTGAGCGCTTGAAGTAATTGGTTGTGTGTAGAGGACTATAAAGTCGACCGGATTTTTTTCCAAGAAATGCCGTGTTAGGGTCTGTTTCTCTGAAAGCAACTAACTTTGACAGAAATGGGGGGGGGGGGGATCTAAACCACGTGCGAGGCTGTGGGCCAGATTCTGCTCCCTTCACTGCCGCCGTGTAGTGCCCGTCTCCGGTCCTTCGTTATTGTTCTCTAGAAGCGAAAGGAAACAAAGTGGAGAGGGCAGATCACGCGGCCCCTTTTATAAGAAAGAGGGGTTACGATACACAAGCCTTGGGGCCCCATGAAACCGGCAATAATCCATCCCCAGAGCTCCACCTAAAACTGGAGGCGAAGGCTGGAGAAGCGGATAGAGGCAGGTACCCGAGCTCGCTCCTCTTTTATTGATTTTGAGCGGCCCTGGAAGGGGGGCGGGGGCGGAGAGCAGCAGCGTGAGCCCTTGTCGGAGCACACGAGTCCCGCAGAGCGGGGGTACCCCTGCATGTCAAACGTCTGCTCAGAGAGCCGCGGAGCGGGCAGGCGAACCGCCACGGAACAGACACGAACGGGATCTACACACGGGCTGTATGAGAACGATTCACCCTGGGCGACCTCAGCCCAGATCGCCAGGGCCAGCCAGCATCTAGCGTCTGGGATAGGCGGAGGAGCCCACGGTGGGCAATAGGTCAGACCCCGGAGGTAGTCGCAGGGCTTCAGACTTAAGCAGCCCAGCTCTCATCAGCCAGTGTATTACCAGGAGAGAGGGGGATCTGATACAGGCTGGGTAATCACCCACACTTCCTTCCAGCTAAGAGCCCTCCTCCTCTTTAAATGTCCCAGGAGGGGATCCGCTCGCACTCAGTAAAGCCTGCTAACTCCCCTGACCTCGGTGGCGTTACCTCCAGATTTACAGCACTGTCACTAATTAAAATCAATCGGTCCCATCGTCATCATCCACCCTAGAGCACTGGGTGACTTCTGGGGACAAACACCTGGAACTCATTACAAAGGCGCCAATCCCCACCAAGGAACCGGCGCGGATGAATGTATTAATTAAATAAAATGCGCAGCCCATGAATTCGCCCGGTGCCACGAGATCCTGGGAGCGTGAAACCCGGCCCTTAAAACGCAGTCCCAAAAGAAAAACGTGTGAAAAGAGAATTAGTGAAATTAGGTTAGTCCAATAAAACTTGCGGGGTTCTCTCGCCCCACCCCTCCCCGGCAGCCTTGGGCTAGAAGAGCTATCTGGCCAGATCTATTGTTTCTCACCCCGGCAGGGGGTTATTGTGGGATAAATAATTCTTTTTTAAAAAAAGTGGGTATTTGCATAATCACTGCTTTGATGTGGCCAGCAATCTCAGGCTGGGTCCCCCCAAATCAGTCATTGGCCTGGAGGAACAAAACAAGACCCACTCTCTCAGGCCACTGAGCGTGTGGGGCAGCGCGTCAGACTAGCTTCACTTTCTTCTTCTTAACCATCCCATTTAATAACCAAACTCTAGGAATGCAAAAAAGGGGGGGGGGAAATGGTGCTTTTATCTCTTTTCAAGCCAGGCCCCACCGATTCCATTGTCCCGCGTGCACTTTTAAAAGGCTCGGTAACACGTGCGTTCCTATCCCCCCAAAGGCGAAGTTTCCCCCCCATTAAAGGCTGTACCTGAACGTCGAATGTCGCTACCGCGCAGGTGTGATGAGCAACGCGCCTAGGTGATTAGCATTTCATTATTCTTTTCGGGGCTCCTTCCAGCTCTCAGCAAGGCAGCACAGGACTTGGAGCAGGACATTTCTTCTCCTTGTTTATTTCCGTCTCCAGTGCCTTGTTCATGAGCTAGACGAGAAAGCGCCTTGTCCTAACAGGAGTACTGAGAATAGACTCCACGCACTGGTTGGCAGTAGGGCTACGGGAATGGGAAAACATCACTTTACAAAGCCTGGTTTGGGGGTTCCTTATGAACCAGAAACGTGAGGCGGGTCTTTCGGGGATCTTCAAAATGCTCCAGATTCACCTACGTTCACTCTGGCAATAAGTCAGAACAGATCAAAGGCAAACATACATATGGATTTGAGGCGAAACCACCATCAACTGTGTCCAGTTCTGGGCGCCACATTTCAGGAAGAATGTGGACAAATTGGAGACAGTCCAGAGAAGAGCAACAAAAATGATTAAAGACCTAAAAACAAGAGCTATGAGGGAAGATTGAACAAAAAATTGGTTTGTTTAATCTGGAAAAGGGAAGACAGAGGGGACATAACAGTTTTCAAGCACATAAGAGGTTGTTACAAGGAGGGGGGAGAAAATTGTTCTTCTTAACCTCTGAGACAAGAAGCAATGGGCTTAAATTGCCTCCCATTTAGGTTGGACATTAGGAAAAACTTCCCAACTGTCAGGGTTGTTAAGCACTGGAATAAAATTGTCTAGGGAGATTGTGGAATCTCCATCATTGGGGATTTTTAAGGGCAGGTTAGACAAACACCTGTAAGGGATGGTCTAATACTTAGTCCTGCCATGAGAGCAGGGGTCTGGACTAGATGACCTCTTGAGGTCCCTTCCAGTCCTATGATTCTATGCAACTCAGTGGTTTCCACCCAAATCCAGGCAAGAACGTGGTGGGTGCAGCTGAGTTTTGGATTCAGACAATAAAAAGAATCGGAGCCGAGATGAGTCCCATTGAACCTCACCTCGGGGGGCACAATGTCTTCGAGGTCTCTTTTACACGGCTCCAGGGGAAAGCTCGTTTTATGGTTTCTGGGGATGAATAGGAATCTCCTGAATTAGGAGAGAGATACACAGTTCCATTAAACTGAGCAATAACGTGTCCCAGGGAAACGAGCTGACCATGTGCTAGAAAAGTCAGTCATTCCTCCACAGCTATGGCATAGAAGACTTGAGGAGAAGGGGATGTGAACGGATCCTACTCGTGTACATTACAATTACGGTACAGTTCCTGTCCGTTATTGAGACCTGCTGGTTTTACTTGCATTCCCCACTCATCCAGCCGTTCAGAGCGTGAAAGGAAATGTCTGTTTTTATCATTTACTGGCTGTAAACACAATGTGAGCCACTCTGCCCGAATACAGAGGGGGCGGGAGGGAGGCTCACCACTCTGCCCTGTCAGCCTCTGTCCCTTGCAAATAAAAGACCCTCTCCCACCCAGTAGGGCATGTGCCTGACAGCAGTTCGAGTCTCTGTCTTCAGCTGGAAGAGCCTCTGCCTATGGTAGGAACACGGGCCTTCATGCTACCACGGCTCTAATTTCTGAAATGCACAATTTAAAATAACCCTGAGGTGCCCCCTTTTACAGTTAGTGGAGTGGGAGCAGGTTAAGCACAATGCCTCACCAGTGAAACAAACACCACATGTCTGAAGGCAGATACTGTACTGATACCTACAACTGATGGCACAAGGCAGGGGCAGATTTCAAACACATGCCCCTCTAAGAGCTTAGGTGATTTTTGTTAAATTTTTTACTTATTAAAATATAGACGGGCTCCCCCTGTTGGGCCAGAGGAGGCAAAACCACAAATACTATCCAGTCTACCTTGGCGTTTCCTGCAAATACTTCAAAGTGGACAAAGAGGGGACTATTTGTCTATCCACCGAGAGCGGACGTTTACAGTGCTGAGCGCTCCTACTCCCTACTGACTTCAGCTGGAGTTGTGGGTGCTGAGCATTTCCCGGGGGGAAATCAGGACATTAGCCTATCACCAATAAAGTCAATATGTGCTGGGAGTAGGCTGTAAAATGGAACCCTGCCCGTGCAGAATAAGTGGGGAAAAATAGGAGCTGGTTTCCATAGCAGCTCCTTGCCATAAAAACGTAATTCCTCCTGACAGAGAGGTCATCTTCCCTTTACAACGAGTTTATGATCCCTGTGTGTATTGTATTTGGGCATAAAAGCTTCTCTGCACCGTCAGAGCTCAGCGGGCAGTTCTATGACTCTCGTGGGGTTTATTGCCCTCCTTGGCATCAGAATAGCGACGAGAAGCCAAAGCAGTGCCAGTGTGACAAAAGCATAACCCCCAGGGCTTGCGTTTGCTTTCTTTCACGTAAGGCATAAATCTTGCCACATCTCGTCATAACTAAAAGGAGTGTTCCTGACACAGCCATAATTCGGCTGTGTCATTTAAACAAAGATTCCACCCTCCTCCCCCTAGACAAATGTCTGGAAGCAAAGAGAAAGTGGGGCTTTAGTGCATGAATGGCGAGGGCTGTTGATCAGCTGTTACCCATCCTCGTTCCATCCAGGAACTGATCACTCTGCAAAATTAAGTGTAGGAGGCTAGACAATAATATCTAAGAACTATAAATTCAACCAATTTATGTTCCTGGGTAAATCTGAACATACATAGACAGTTCGCAGCTAAGAACCAGGAGCAACACAGATCTCGCCCCCTCCCAATAATAGAAGGTTATTTTCCGTTGACTAGGTGGCTTTGTCGCCAATCCTTTCGTTTATATGCAATTATTGATGAGGAATTTGTTTTGCATTCTTGATTATTTCGTTTCTTTGGGGGTCTGAGCCTGCACTCCATGCAAGTTTTTAGTACCCAAGGAATGAAAAAAAAAATCAAGTCTTGCATGTGTCATTTTCAAATTAGCTTATCATAATGTTTGACATCATGCCAGAGAAACAAGTAATCCGCTTGTACTGTCAAGTAATTCAGTTAGGATGTACAGAGTTAGTATGGTATTGTAATTTTTGGAGCATTAACAGGTATTCAGTCACTGCATGATTTTTAATATTTCAGCGGCTTCAAAGTTATTTTACATTAAAAAGATCAACCATTGTGTTATCAAAGTTAAAACTCTTTGCCTCAGAAAATCTATGTAAAACTTAACTAAACATAGCACTTCTACAACAACAAAACAAAAACACTTGTTCACAAAAATGTTTGTGAAGTTCTGTAACAATAAGATTCAACAGCTTTTAATGTAACTTGTACAATGATCCCTCAAACCCATGAAAAACAGAATTGATACTGAAAATCCACATAGACCCTTGACTTAGGGTGGCCCTACGTGGAGAGCCCCCTCTAGCAGGTCATAGTATGACATGCACATCTGCCTCAGTTTCCCCATAGAATCCACCAGGATAAAGTAACATTGTCTCTCTTAGCAAGAAATTCAACTGCCAGTCCACAGAGCCTCATAGTAAGACACTTCTCAAAACCCCAAAGTAAAACTAAGTTATAATGCAGCAACTCCCCAATCCCATTGAAAGGTCACCAATTCCCCCTACACCACCACCATCCACCAGAAAGTTAATAAACACTATCATGGTCCCTTCTCCCTGAGAATTTTAAGACCCAGTTCTCTCCCACAAGTCTTCTCTGGTAGTCCCAGGTCAGGTCTCCTGTAACAGAACTGCCTGCAGTATTCCAGTCAACCAGGCCTCCCTGCCTGCAGTCCTTTCCTGGCTCAGGGAACTGCCTTCCAAGACCAACCCCTTGTTCTGATCTTAGCTTTTCCTAACCAGATGGGTTCCTCCCCATCTTCCCAAGGGCCTCTGCACAATCTCTCCTTTAATCTGTCAGGGGGCCACCAGCTCTGGCCATTAACAGCCTTTTGCTCTTCCCAATAGCTCACTGTAAGAGCTTTCCTCTGCTACTTCTTTCTGGGTGTCTCCTCTCCTCCTAAGACAGCTTTCACCTGCCCTTCTCTGTCTCCCTCAATCAATGGTCTTAGGCAGCTCTGACTCACCAGTTCTCTCTTAGCTTCTTTCAGGGGCCTTCCAGGCAACTTTCATCTGACTTCCTTCAGGGACTTTTTTCATTTAAGCCCCAGCCCAGATGCCCTTTTTAAAGCCTAATTGGGGAAAAGAGGGGAAGGGAGTGAGCAATTTACCAGCCACAGGTGTACAGACCATTTCTTTCTTAAAGTGCCAATGTCACCTTGAGACAATCCTAAACTAGGTCCAGGTCCTTCAATGACAAAAGCTCATGTGGAAATTTGCACTCAGGAGGAGTCCCATTGACATTAACTCCATTGGGACTAAGCAGCTGTGTAAAGTTCTGCATGTGCTTAAGCCAGGGGCCTTTAATGGTGTAGTTGATGCCACATATCAACATAGGCATTATATATGGGACGGTGATTAAATATGCATGCACTACAATTCTGCATACTATCTTTCCTACAAACTCTATCCCAAAATATTTACAGGGTTCTTGTGCACACAAGTCCAGTTAAATTGTTAGCAAGGTCATGATCCCACAAAGACTTACACATGCTTTTAAGTCAATAGGACTTTTCACAGTGTGTAACATTAAGCATGTAAGTAAATCATTGCATGATTGGGCCCTAAAATAACAGGGGGAAAGGAAAAACAAATCACTGGGCTGGGAGTCTGGAGACTTGGCGTCTATTCCCAGTTTTGCCGCTGACCTGCTGGGTGACCTTCGGCAAATCACTTTATCTTCTTTGTTTCCCTTCTCACCTTTTTGTCTTTCTTGTTTATTTAGATTGTAAGGTCTTTGGGGGGACTTTTGTCATCATGTGTTTATACAGTGCCTTGCACAATATGCTCTAGGCACTATTGTAATGCAAACAATACATACAACTAATAGTCAAAGGAGAAAATATTGTTTTTCATATGATATTGGAATGAGACGGAGAGTTGATATGGCAGAGAAGTAGAAAACAGCTTGTTGTAGGCTTCTCCTCATCCCCATCTGATAGGGAATAATAATAAATAAAATAAAATAATTACTACTAATAATAAACACATGTAACAGGGAGGCAGTGAGCTGTGTGGATGTGGCTGGCGGAGAGAAGAGTAGAGAGTTCAGGGACCTGGAACACAGATAACAGGAGGGAGGGACACTTGAGGTATGCCTGGCTCAGAGTGAGTTATTCTCCCTGCAGGGCTTTTCCCTCCCTTTCTGTCTTTTTCCCCTCCTTCCTCATTTGACTTTCTGTGGAAGGAGAGGAGGCAGCAGGGAAGTAGTTCTTCATGCTTCTGAAATGTGCTGACAATGTGTCCCCTCCCCTCTTTAATGGCTGGTCCACTGGAGGATAACTGCCTGGTACTGCTACCAACTACTGGAGTAATTCCTGTAGCAGGGATTCAAACTGCTGAAAACCCAAGAAGTATATAGGCTGATGGGAAAGGGGTAATGCTAACCTTGTATAAATATTTTTACCTCTTGCTTCTTGGTTGGTGGAGATGACAGTAGCCTGGTGCCATGAATTTTCCTTTGGGATAGGCCAGCGGTAGGCAACATTTCAGAAGTGGTGTGCCGAGTCTTCATTTATTTACTCTAATTTAAGGTTTCACGTGCCAGTAATACATTTTAATGTTTTTTAGAAGGTCTCTTTCTATAAGTATATAATATATAACTAAACTATTGTTGTAAGTAAAGTAAATAAGGTTTTCAAAATGCTTAAGAAGTTTCATTTAAAATTAAATTAAAATTCAGAGCCCCCCCCCCCCCCCCCCCGTTGCCAAGACCCAGTCCATGTGAGTGCCACTGAAAATCAGCTCGCGTGCTGCCTTCGGCACGAGTGCCATAAGTTGCCTACCCCTGGGATAGGCTATCTAAGAAATACAGAAGGGTCATTCTGCCAGAGTCTATTGCACTGAGAGTGGGAAGGATGGGAGGGACTGAGGGATGTCACTGCAAAACATATGGGGGCATCAGGGAGGGGATTAGAGAGGGCCAGTCATCTGGGAGACAGGCTGCATGGAGGTCATGGAAGGCTTTAGGCAGGCAGTTTTGAACTTGACTCAGAAATGAATGAGGAGCCCATGAGGATGAAGTTGATATGGTGATGTTTGTGTGGAAGAAAGCAAGCAGCCACTTCCTCTGCATACAGGTGTCTGGAGGTCTTAATTTTAGGAGACCATATAGAAGACAAATGCATTGTCAAGAGAAGAGGAGATAAAAACATGGATGAGCAGAGCTGAAGCTGAGGCAGTGAGTTACACAATGTTGCTGAGGTACGGAGAAGGAGATTTCCCAGGATGGGAGATGAGGGAGTCTATTTGGAGAAGGTTAGTCAAGGCGGAGTCACTAGAGGTGTCAAAGGATAGGTATAGTTCTGTATCATCAGCATTATAGTGGTAATTAAAGTTAAAAGTAGAGAAAACACAACCAAGGAGAACAGAAAAAAGCAGAGCCCGGACAACTGTACCTTGTTGGTGATTCTAGTAGGGTGTGTCTTGTCTCAGAGATGGAGAAAGAGCAATAGATATGGAATCATGTGAGCAGGGCATGTATCCACACCGCTAAAACTACTATTACAATCAGCAACCTTCTTAGCAGTCTCTGCAGAGAACCCAAAGAATGAATGGTCAGGGAGACTGCACCCTTTCTTATCCCTGCAAGCTGTCTTGCCTGGTCAAGTGTTGAGGCACATTTGTGGGAAATGGTGGGGCTATTGTAACGTCTGGTGTAGTGAGACAAAGAACTTCATTCCCCAGTACACTAATAAATACTGAATTCACAAGCAGCCATCCAACTGTGGCAAAATACTAATAAAGTCATAGGAAAAGCAGCTCATCACAATCAGGTTTAGAATTGGGCTGGAACCAAAACTTCAGATCCAAACATTCCCAAAAAGTTGTGAGAGTTCAGAGATGGATCCATACTTCGGCTCTCAGGCCCATCTTGCATTCTGTGCTTTTCAAAATTGACAAATGAGAGGCTTGCAGCATGGAAAGACACTGTGGATTTTAAATGATCAAAACAATGAGGTTTATTCGTAATATGTTATTTGTGTGTTTTTGAAAGGCCACTTTGCAATGAAGAAACACCACTTGCTGCATACAGATAGGTGCGCTGCTTCCTTTGTGCAGAATCTGTTTAATACATGCTTTACATCCAAGCTTTCCCAATGCTTCTCCAAAATTGATTCCTGCGTCTTTATGAAATGCTAGATGGCCGCTTCAGAGCCATATACAAGGCCAGAGTATTCACTGGTGATGTCAACAGGCCTTCTGTTTCACCCAGCTGAAGTAATCAGATAAACTCAGCGTGAAGGAATAAAACTGAGCCAGAAGCAAGGCTAACGGTTAAATGAAGGCTAAGCCTGTGTTTTTCAAGCAAGCATAGAAGGCTTATTGGGAAGAGTTTGACTCTGTGGCAAAGCGCTCAAGGCAGCTGCACTCACCAGTACATTCAAGCTGTTGAACAGTAGACAGTAACTGCTTTCCCTAATCTTATTTTTGTAGGTAAGGACAACAATCATACTCAGAAATACAGGCACTCTCTTTCAGACTGGCAGGATATGCAGATCCCAGTGTAAGGGTCACACTTGCAAATGTACGCATGTGCCCAAGCAAACAGAAAATGTTCTATTTATAACCTCCTCAATTAGTGATTTTCATACACAATAAATAGACTATAAGCCCTTTGAATTGCTCTGCAAAAGGAAACATTTTGAGAACTAGGGACTTGGCTGTTGGGAAAAGGGATGGGTCAATGAGGGTATCGATAAATGCAAAAGTTGGAGACACACTGTCCACAGAAACACAGAAACAAATCCTATACTGACTGGGTCCTGGCAAAATTTAGCTTTCACTGTACGCTGATTTGGCCCAGGCAGTATTTTTAGTGTATATTATTTAAAAGGGTCTAGATAAATATCCCCTGCACAATCTTAACTGTGTGTACTTCTTGTATAATGAGCCCATTTCTACAGCCCTACTTACTTAGGCAAAAATCCCATTGTGTTCAGTGAGAGTTTTATCCAAATAGGAGTCACAAGATCTGGCCCAGTATTTAGACACCAACACCCAGATCTTCAAAGATATTTAGGCATCTAACTCCATGATGATAAAGGTTCCTGCTGGTCTTAAAGTCTATTAAACTGTGAACATAAAAGGTTGCATAACTTCAGTGGGATTGCATAGGGCTAAGTGGGGACAAATTTGGCCCTAGTAGTTGGTCCTGAATGGTCAAAACTAAACTCAGCTGAACTGCCAATGGGGCTCTGAGATCTGTCTGCAAGCATCTAGCTTTATTCTGTCTGCTATTTTTATATCTACAATAGTTAGCATGGTGTATTAAATTCAGAGTATGTGATGAAAGACAAGCAAGAACATTAGATGGCAAAAGAGAAGCTCTTCCTTTTAAAATAATTTTTGCTCTCAAATCTATTTCTCTTCAGAGGGCTTTTTATTTAGTCTATTTATTTATTTGGCCACTTTTAATTAGAGATTGGATTGGGTCTCTGAGGATTGCTCTATGTTTCTATGCCAGGGAGTTTGAGAAATAGTGCAGCAAGTTACTGAAAGTTGTTCTTACGGGAAAGGAATATTGATTGCCTTAGCTACCATGAACAATCTTGCTCTCTCTCATCTTTTAATAAAGGAGAAAGAGAGACTGGACCAAAGCTGATGGCATATTTACCTTCATGAGTTTTTTAAAAAAAGTTAATTACTGCTTGGAGCAAGTTGGTATGGCTGTCCTGAGCTGTCTTTTATTAGTAGTCCCCTTCATTAATTTCCCTTGCTGGATTTGCTGCTAATAGCTGCTTGGTCCCAGACAGCACAAAGCAGCATCTGTGCCATTGAGCAGAAAAGCGGGAGTCAGGCAAAGGGGGGTGGGGGTAGACGCCGTTTACAAATCAACCCTTATTAACATGATGGCCTACTCTAGAGGGACTGCATCCCTCAGCCTCTAGCATCAAGCACAGCAGTTTAGACTTCAACTTTGCTAATATCAACTGGTGCTCCCGAACTAAGGAGAGAGACAAAAACCACCTCTTGCATGACCGTGCAAGTTATATAGCTCAACTGACTGTTAATGTCGCTGGACTCATTAGTTTGGTTGATTATTTTTTTTAAAACAGGGGACGGGAAGAAGGAGATGGTTAAATACAATAAAACAGATGTAATAATACACTCATGTTGAATAATATAATAATCAGTGATGCCTCACCCACAAAAAAAAATAATTAGATCCTCAATTGTCCTGTTTTTATATGGGAATGAAGGACAGACAATACAGCTTTGAAAACAGCTATATTAGTTACTGTTATGGAGCCAACTCCTGAAGACCTTAAGGTATGTCTACACTGGCAGTTACAGCGCCGCTCAGAGAGTGCTGAAGGGAAACCACTGTTGTGTGTTTACACTGACAGCTGCCTGTGCAATAGCATGTTCACACTTGTGCCACTTGCAGCCGTATTTGAAGCATTGCACTCTGGGCAGCTATCCCACAGAGCATTTCTTCCTCTTCTGCCACTAAGAGTTGTGGGAAGGCGGAGGGGGCGCGGGGCATCTTGAGTCCTATCCCAGTGCCCCGTGATGCATTGCTTCGCATCCCAGCAATCCTTGTGCTTCCATCCACATTTGGCGCCATCTTTCAACAGTTTGTGTACTGCGCACTCTGCCTCTTTGGTCTGCAGGAATGGATCCCAAACTATTGACCAGTATGCCGCTCACTCTCACTAAGACATCACGAGTGGCAGTGGAGTTAACCCTTAAACTACAAAAGCAAGAGGAGTTTGACACTGGTCTTGCCATACGTAGTAGCTACAACATGAGATTGCTTGTGGCATTCACGGAGGAGCTGACCACAGTGGAACACCGCTTTTGGGCTCGGGAAACAAGCACTGAGTGGTGAGATCACATCGTCATGCACATCTGGGATGGCAAGCAGTGGCTGCAGAACTTTTGCATGAGAAAATCCACATTCATGGGATTGCTTGAGGAGCTCGCCCCAGCCCTGCAGTGCAAGGACACGAGAATGAGAGCTGCCCTGCCGTTGGAGAAGCATGTGGCAATTGCACTGTGGAAGCTGGCTACTCCAGACTGCTACCAAACGGTCGCTAACCCTGTTCCAGTGGGAAAGTCAACCGTTGGACTCAGGTTGACGGAAGTCTGCAGGGCCATTAATTGCATCCTGCTCTGAAAGACTGTGACTCTGGGCAATGTGCGTGTCACTGTGGCTGGCTTTGAACAAATGGGCTTTCCTAACTGCGGAGGGGCGATAGGTGGCACGCATATTCCAATTCTGGCACTAGACCACCGAGCACATTAAGCAGAAGGATTATTTCTCAGTGGCTCTCCAGGCACTTGTGGCTCACTGTGGCAGTTTCATGGACATTAATGCAGGCTGAACTGGAAAGGTGCATGACGCATGCATCTTTCGGAACACTGGCCTGTTCAGGAAGCTGCAAACAGGGACTTTCTTCCCAGACCAGAAGATCACTGTAGGGGAAGTCAAAATGCCCATCGTGATCCTGGGAGACCCTACCTACCCCTTAATGCCGTGACTTATGAAGCCATACACAGGGCACCTTGACAGCAGCAAGGAGCGGTTCAACAACAGGCTGAGCAAGTGCAGAATGACTTGAGTGTGCTTTTGGCTGTTTAAAGGCCTGATGGCGCTGCCTATATGGAGGCTGGACCTGGCCAATTACAATATTCCTATGCTTATAGGTGATTTAAGGGGTGGGGCTCATGGTTGGTCACCTGCGGGCAGGGCAGTACAGTTCAAACTGATGACCAGAGAGGAGAGGAGAGAACAGACACTGTGGGACGCCACCCGGAGGCCAATCGCAGTGCTGTAATCACCATGGTGTCTACCCTGGCACCGCGTCACTGTACCCTGGCGCAGAAAGCTGTACGCCTCTTGTTGGGGTGTTTTTTATAGCGCTGCAACTGCACAGTTTCTGTGCACTAAGTGGCTTGGCAGTGTGTACACCTTGGGAGTTACACTGCAGAAAGCTGCTTTACTGCACAGAAACTTGCCGGTATAGACAAGGCCTTAGTTAGGACCAGATTCCACTCCTCTGGTGCCTTTTGTGGCACCTTACTGAAATAGTGGTCCAGTGAAGTAAAAGGGATTAATCACAGAGTAATGGTCTACCCAACAAGAATGTGACCCTCAGGTTTTAATCAGGCCTCCTTCAAGCAAAATTACCATTGTTTCCCCAATGCCACAGATTTACATCTTTCAGTATGGTATTTTGTATGATCAGGCATGCATTTCTAGATTGTTTATTCACCTGTTTGGTGAGCCTGGGACATGTAAGATTGAAGTCTCAGGGAGGGATGAATTAAGACATTCTGAGCAGTGTGGGCAGAGCGCATTCTAGAGCTCTCATGGGCCCACCCCCATGCTGTGGCAATGGTGCTTAGGCAATGGCCCCCCCATCCCTCCTTGGGGTGGCAGCAGCTTTTGGAATCTAGATGAATGGGGCAGTTCACACCTCTAGGAACTATTGAGCTATTGTTTCAGGCTGCCTGTAGACTCAGGCAGGCATCGCTTCTGTTTGGCTCACGTTCAACTTTTCTTTGCATTCATGAGAGCTGGAGACGCTTTTTATTTTTAAGTTGTTTCTGAGCTCATCATAGGATTCATTTAAAACATGTACATTGAGTGTAATCTACAAATAATATATTTGTGGGATTTATTGAATCCATTTAAAAAATAGATTGGGACAGAGGAAATGAAAGTGGATTTAAAAGATAGGCGAGATTATTAACATTATTTTTCGTTGTGAAAAGTCAGTCTTTTGTATTGTAATATTAATTCCACCTTCGTTTGAAATATTTCTGGAACTCTCCATTTCATTTATTGCTGCAGTGGCTGTCTTGTTTTTTTCCCCCTTAATAGCAAAGTTAGGGGAAAAACTCTCCTTTAACTTTCTGAGGGCTAGATTTTGCTTTCATTTCTTGCCCTGTGCACAGGGCAATGCATTGGTGCACCCCCTCCCTCCAGAAATAACACAGGGATGGGCAGAGGCATGATTCCTTCCTAACGTCCCCATGTTTCAGGTGGGGAGTAGAAACTTGATCCTGATCTATTCAAATAGTAAATTATTACCGGCCCTGAGCTGGCTCAGCTGTGCTGGCTGGTGCATTAAGGGGGAGCCGAGGTTCTGGCCTCTCCCCTCCCCTCTCATTCTCTGACCACCTGCTTTGGATGGGTAGGTAGCCGGCGTGGTGTGTGTGTGCAGCAATAAATATACCTAAAAAAAGCATGTATTTTTCTTGGCTATTATTTGATTTGTCTCCGGATGAAATAAAGGTGCCAGATTCTGGCCGGACTCACCTGTTGTGCAACACTATTGAGGCCAGTGAGGGGTGGTGGTGGTGGTGATGGGATATACAGTAAGTTAGGACAGAATTACCCCTGCAGTTGCCATGTTAAAATATTTTACTCCCTGATCCATATGAAGATATTGATACTTATTGCTGCTCTCCCTACCCTCTGCATGCCAATCTCCCCTCAATGTCAAAAGGAGCTCAATCACTGACTGTCTCTACCACCATATAGATCTAAGAGCCAGACTTAGCCCTTATGGAGGTGATGGAGAAGCAGCTGATGTCCTGCTCATCCATTCAGTAAGGATTAATCCCAGGCTATGATATCCCTTGCTTTGAATAATCAGTGACCAGAGACACAATCTAACTAAGGAATTAGAAGGCAAACCAGATTAAAATAAAATCCATTCCACTCTAGTGCAGCTGTGGCCATTCTGGAGGGATGGCGTTCTTTGTAGAAACAAAAGAGTGATTGGAAGTGATGGGAAGCCTCAGCAGAAACATTATTTTTCTGCTCTTGGTAGCATCTCCTGTGAATATTCAGTGTCTGCTCCTGCTGCCACTGAATTCAAAGGGAGCACTGCTATTGTCTTTAAGGAGAGCAAGTTTCTGTTTGAGCCCTCTTTCCCACCTCCCTCTATTCCTGTGAATGAGAAACTGATCATAAAGGCACCCATATGAGACTTATCCAGATAAAGTCAATTGAATGGGTAGCTAAGACCAGACAGTCAGTGAGCAATAACTGCGCTGTGCTGAGGCCAGAGCATGCTCCATGAGGCTCTGCAATTCCGGAGGGGATAAGGATTTGCATCCTCCGTACTGCACTGTGGCCAGTTCAGCAAATCCATTATAAACATCCAGCGTAATCCTGGTTTTCTGTGAAGGAGCAGGCCTTCACACTGTTGGAGTGAGTCACGTGAGGGGGATTGGATGGAGAGGCGGCACAGTGGGCATTGTTCTAGGCAGGCTTGTCTGGAGATGCTCTTCTTCAGACAGGCAGCAGTCGCCGCTGAGTGCCTCTACAGTGCACTGCTGCTGAGATCTAACTCACTTAGCCCCCCCTTCCCCTTGCAGATGGACTCCGTGATGATTGCATCATAACTGATTTAACTGAGGCAGTGTTTAATCCAAAGGGGAACACAGGTCCTCCAGCTACATCCTGCCCCCTCTTCTGTTAAATAATTAACACAGCTTTCCTTGTAACTGTCACCCCAGATTCCTGCTTGCTGAGAAACTGCAGCAATACATGCATTGATGTGTTTGCCATCCATGTGGAGAATGAAGGTTATTCAGAGGAGGAATGACAGTTACAGGCTGGTGGCATGCAGGCTGTGGAGTTAATGTCACCACCTGGACCCTTTTAACCTCATCTGCAAACAACTTTCAGTGTTTCAGCAACATTACTCCAGTGATTTCAAACCAATCTGTCAGAGACACAAGGAGCCAATGAAAAAAAGCTTCTCTCCAGTAGAGTTTTTGGATATTATTTTTATGGCTGGGTAATATTCCCACTCTAGCAGCCCCTGGGGGCTGTCTCAGAGGCTTGGGAACAGCCCTGCTGCTGCATTGTTCAAGGTGTCGGCCTCCTTGCAGGGGGGAGTTAAAGTACTGCCCACAAAAAGCACAATCCTACACCCCTGGGAAGCCAAAGGGGGGTAGGTGAGGAATAGGGAAAAATACAGGCCCTTCACCTGCCTGAGAGGGCCTGGCCGGCCATGGCACTCAAGTCGTTTCACCAGGCAGGAGCCCCGGCTTCCAAGGGCTGGGGAGGCGATAAGGTGCAATCCTGCGCCGCACGCTCAGCGGCACTAAGCAGTGATCCTCCCTTTTAAGGACATGCCCATCTCCAGGCTTGAAAAGCTTCACAGGTGTTTGCTGGGTTGAGACTCACTGTGCCCAGGGGAGGTTTTTAACCACTTCCTGACAGGAGTGGGGATTTTCCCCACTACAAGAAGTAAGATCTGAGGCATCTCAGGGATCAGTGTCTAAATTTAGGTCTCTGGATCAAAAAAAGTGTGTAGATTACCTAAAGGAGTGCGCCATCTTGAATTCAAGAATACATATGGCTGCCACACAGCTGGAGAGGTTGCTCTGAATTCATTGTTGACACCAATGTGAAAGACTCTGAGTGATGTCTCAGACCAAGAGAGTAGAGGGCAAACATTTATATAAAGCTACTAAGGCAATTTTATTCAATAATGAATCATTAGAAGAGAAAGATTCTGGGCTCTGTAGAGCTCTTTTTACACTGGAAATGTTCCACAGTACTCTGCAATTATGTTAAATGCTGGTAGTACAGTGGAAGTGTCCATTGCCTCTACTACCTTCTTGCGGATAGTTCCATGGAATCTGCTGCATTTTGGGACATCCTAATTGGCCAGACTATTCGATTTGCCCGATACACTTTATAAAAAGCACCAGGGGATCCCCAGTCTCCACTTGGATACTCAGAGACAGAAGTAGGAGGGACCACATTTCCTTGGAAGGACAGAAAGATCTCTTCAAATTGTCCAGCACACCCACCACAAACTCCTGGCAGCACAGGAGTGCAAGCACTGAGTATAAACCCAAGCCCTTGTCTGTTACTTGAACCAACAACATGCAGGCCGAGAAGAGAGAATATTTTCTTCTCCCCCTACTCAGACCTAATTTCCTTATGAATAAAATGACAATATTCTATAGAGACCAAAACACAGGCCACAGAACAGCTTTTGTAGAACGATCATGCTAACACTTATATAGTGCTCTAGATCTTCAAAGTGCAATATAAACATTAACTAACTAAGCCCACGGCACCCTTTGGCAGAGGTAATTTATCATTCCATTAATAGATAAGAAAATAATTGAGACTCAGTTAGGTTAAGTGATTTTCCCAAGGTCACATAAGTCAATAGCAAAACTGGGATTTTTGGTCACTAGGTCCAAACTGAAATCTGTAACCTAGAAATGAAAAGCTCTATATCCAGCACCCACCCATGAGTCATCCAAGCCCCTGTTTGGGACCTGTTAATTCTATAAATAAATAAAATGGATAGTTGCAGTTCCCTGTGATTCAAGTTGCTGCCTGCTGCCATTCTGAACCTAATTCTGATGACACCCTGATTTTACACTGTTATATCTCGATTGATTTATCAGTTACTTCTGATTTACATTGGTGTGAGATCAGAATCAAGTCCTAGGCCACAGTGGCTTTGGCCAGTGAAGCCTTGCAAGGAGAGCTCCCAATAAAGGAAAATCCACCTGGAGGAGGTTTCAGTAGCACAAGGCACCCATAACCCCCACACTGGTGGGGCGAGGGAAAGAGCCCTGCAGCTGGCCAATGCAGCCTCAGAAATGGACAGCATTATGCTGTTGAGTAGGCCTGGCCAGGGCACCCAGGATTCAGCAAATAAGCAGGCAGCCTCTATCAGGAGGGCCCCTTTGGAGGCCTGGTCACAGGTTATAATGTCCCTGCCCAGGGGTGAATCCTCCTGGGTTTAGGTGGTGCAGTTTGTACCCCTTTGTGCTAACAGCAGTGACTTGATTTCCAATGGGGTATTTGTTATTTGTAACTAGTCACTGGACTACATTACAAGGGAAGCAGCAAAACTGACCAGGCACAAAGTGCTGTGCTATGCCCAAAGGAACCCAACTAACACAACTGAGCAGCACTTGGCAATCCAGGTGATTTGCCTTTGTTTAGGCTGCCAGTAACCCTTGTAGCTTGTCTGGCAGGCGGTCATTGCCACTAGCTACAGAGTGACACACTAGCTGCTTCTCATTAAAGGGCTGTAGTAACTGAGATGCTTATCCGTGACTCCTATAATCCTGAGCTCCCTGACTCAGAAGTCTTGCACCAAAATAAATGACAGAGACAGACCATTACACTGTGTCCTTATTTCAAACAACGGCTGCAGGGAGATGTGCTGAAAGAGCAGGCTGCTGAGGCTACCTTTCTTAAAGCGAGCTCACAGATAGCTGAGTCAGTCTGGTTTGTTACTGCTAACTCAAAGGCAACTACAAGCTAGAAACTCACTCAGGGTTAACCAGGGCAAAGAGAAAGCCCATTTTCGAACACCCAGGGAACCACAGGAAGAAAACTACCAAACTTGGGTTTTGACCTCACCCACCAAATACTTGTTGAAAATGGATATAAAAAGTTAGATGACCTCCTTGCGAGCCAGGTTCTGATTCCTTCCTCACAGCACGTAGCATCTCAGTATTCTACTCCTCAAAGCGACAACACTGAAGTAATTGGGGCTACACATGGAGCGATGGACTATTCAGTGTTAATAATGGGATCAGACTCTGGCCTTGTGTGGTTTAGGTTACACAGCATCTCAGAAAAGACCGGGGACCCAGTTGAAGGGCCTGATCCAAAGCCTATTGGAGTCAACAGAGAGACACACATGAAAATACAACCTTGTGTAATGATGTGATGTGCATTCCATCTTTTATAGTGCACTGGGAAAACTCAGCAAAATGGTGTCATGCACATTTATTTTCCTAATGATTTATGACAAACACTGGCAGATGTGGGCCTTTTTACAGTGAAAAGATACAGGTATAATAAGGGTCTGTAATTTGTTAGAATAAAGAGATACTGCCAACTTGCTTAAGACTTAAAATTTAGATTTTTGTTAAGAAAAAAGCTTTTTATAAATCTCATAAATAGAAAAAATCATTTTGTAAAAATTTAAAGGAAAAGATTTATTTGTTTTTGGTTTCTCTGTAATAGCCCCTGGGAGCAGAAAGGTGGGTAAATGGTTACGGTGAAATTCCTTGCTCCATCACGGCTTCCTCCAGAAGTCCTTGGGAGAATCACTGCAGACAATTACCCACAGGGATAATTATACTTGCTCACATCACAGGGACATTTTGAGGATAAACACATTAAAGACTGTCAGGCGCCCAGATACTAATCTAATGGGTGCCATATAATTATGTGAGATGGATAGATTGTGAAAGAAAACAATACCGTTGTTCTAATACATGACAACCAAAAGTGAAACTGACTAAAAATAGTGAAAATGATCAGTTTAATTTCACTGTCTACCAGAGTGAAATCAAAAAGTAAAACAAACAATATAAACTGTAAATTAGCTATTTAAAATGCTGTCAGTTTTAATTATTAAAAGTGTTATTAGTGCTGATAGTTACTAAGCACGGCAGTGTTAGTTGCTTATAATTTATTAGGACCCTTCAACCAATCTGAGAAAATTAAAAAAACACCCCAGTGAATTCTGTAAAAAGGCTTTAACGTAACATTTTTGCAGCCTATTAATTCCTGAAACCTTACTATCTTTTTTTCCTTCAAATTCTATAGATGTATTTTCCAGAAGCACTAACCCATGTGCACACAACTTTTGTCACTAGGTTAAATCCAGCATTTTACTGTTGCAGACAATCCTCTTCTTTATTGGCTGTGGTACAAGATAACTGACTTAATCTTCCCAGTAACACGTGAGTCTTCATGTATAATTTTAATCTGCGAAACATTGGAGCTGAGTGTACTGTCACATGCCGATTTTACTTTTCTATGAGAAAGTGACTCCCGGGCTCAATGATGGATTGTTTGCTCTTTTTTAACAACAGGCAAGACGGTGAATGCCCTGGGGTGACAGACAGTGTGCAGTGGGAATGAGAGCAAATCTGATGGCCCAGTTCAAGTTCACCTGACAAAGCTGGAGCAGTCTGCAAGCAGCATTCTAGAAAGGATTATTCACACTAGCATTATATTTTTGAATGCATTTTTTTCCTGCGCAGCTGCACAGCTCCCCAACACTGAAGGTTTATGCACCATAATAAAGAGATTTAATTTTTTCTCTTGCTTCCCACTCCTTACAACTAGTTTCCCCTGCTCTGTGCAATTATAGGGCATCTGTATATCCAAACAACTCAGTACAAACATCACCTCGAAAACAATAGCAGAACTAAACAACAGTAACAAAAAGTCTGAACTCTCTGCTGGCAGGAGAAACAAAAGCTGATGGTTTTGTTAAGTCTAACTTTGTACTGGGGGTCCGATATTTTGATGAACCTTTAGTATCCAGTTTCCTTCCCCCTCAAGATGAGGGGGAAAAAAAAACCCTAAACAATATCAACCAGATGCCTTTCTGGGACAGGATATTGGAACTTTAAGACATATTTTGGCTTGCAAAAAATTGTATTTTAGCTAATGGAAGTCTTGAACTATAGATTTAGCAGGAAAATCAAACACCTTTTATTCACGTTGTTACAAAACGCAAAGGGGGCACACTCTTTGCAAAGTCAGAGCTGTTTTATTTTAGCTGGTGGGGCAGCTCCCTGAGAAGTAACAAATGTTGCCCCCCATCCAAGAGGTGGTTCCACATGGGTGGACCCCCCCAAACCTGCACAGAGCCCCACTGAAGTTGATAAGGTGCCACATGGAGACAGGGCTGAACTACATGGAACTATATGCAAGATCAAGGCCTTTAGCTGTTTCATAGATAATACTACTTAGCACTTACTAGACATGGCAATGGCATCTTCAAAGCGCTATACAAACAGTAACAAATTAATCCTCAACAAACCTGTGTGGTAGGTATTCTGCTCATTATGCAGACGGGGAAACAGAGCCACGGAGAGGTTAATTGACTTGAGTAAGGCCATACAGCAAATCAGTGGAAGAACCAGGAATAAAACTTGAGAGTGTCTGAATCCTGCATTGCAACCACGAGACCATACAGCTCACAGAAGAGTTGGGACAATGATCTGAATGCATCTGAAACTAGTTTGTCTGGCTACTTCAGACAGAGGCTTTCAGCGCTTTCTACGAGGTCAATCACATCACCAGCAAAGGAGCACTAAGGGTGAGTCTTCACAGCACAGTTAGCTCAAGCTATGATCTGAGTGTTAATACTAAATCAATTCCTGCCCCCCCGCCCCAAAATCTCTAGCTAAATTGTGCTTTAAACTCAAGCCAGGTAATATCTACACCACAGCTTGGGGGATGCGATACCTAGCATGGGTAGACAGACTCATGTTAGCTCAGCTTGAGCTACCATGCTAAAAATGAGGTACAGGCGGTGGCTCAGACTAACTACCTGAGCTCAGACCCTGGGGTGGAGGGTTGGACTCTGACAGCTAGGCCGTGCTGTAACATCCACACTGCTATTTTTAGCATACTGGCTCAAGCGGAGCTAGTCTGAGTCTGGCTGCCTGGGCTGGAAATCACCTCCCAGGTGCAGTGGAGACTACCCTTAAGAGGGGTGCATTGAGGCTGGAGTGATGCTGCTGCTGGTTACACAGTGGGGAATGTAACAGCTCGAGTTACAACTCATCAGTCTGTGCTGCTAATCCGACCACTCTGTGCAACTCCAGTGTTGTTCTGAAGGCTAGCTGGAGTGCAGTAACTTGAGTATACTAACTCGAGCTATCTGTTGCAGTGAAGACAAGCCTGACAAGAAATCGAATGCAGATAAAGCCTGACATTCTCTGCCCCTTGAATACATCCCCAATGAGCTTCTGAGAAGGGAATGACATAACTGCATTTGCTACTTTCCAATTCTCCAGGTGGTAGCTCACTAAAGTCCAAGAAGGTCACGTCCATGAATTACAAGCTTTGGTCTAAAAAAAACAACAAAAGATTGTTTCATAAAAAGTAAAAAGCGGCAGCTGCCTCTACCCAGGGTAAGCACTATTGAAGCCTGCGGACAGCACACATACCACAGGACATTCAAAGACCGCGGAGTGTTAAAAATCAGGGGTTCTTGGAGTATATTATAGAACCATGAACAATAACAAAAGTGCAGATAAAAATAAATGAAATAAAGAGGAAATGTTCAAAGCAGCAGCTGCATGTACATGCAATACTAAAACATGTCCCCAGCACAGCCAGCAAACACGTAAAAGCTCCAAGAAACGTCTTCGGGGTGTGGGTTGAATTAAATTGAGTATTCTCAGGGGGCAGAACAGCAGGGTAAGTGACACTGGCTGTTGAGGGGGTTAGTGTGAAATTACATCTCCTGAACCCCAGAATATCACCAGATATTTCTGCTTCAGTCGCATAATTTATGTTGACAGAAGAAACCCCAAAATGCTAAGGCATCAAGCCCATTCTGTGGGGAATTACAGTTTTATATTACGGTCTGTGAGCCAGGGTCACAAAATCAGGGACATGAAACTATCGTCAGTCGATAACAGAGCTCTCACTGATGATAATGATTGTACAAAGGGTGAACTAGAATATGACCATGTCATAATTAAACTTTCAGAGGCCAAGACAACTCTTTGGAGTCAATGCGAATTTTTCCATTGGCATTAATGGGAGATGGATCAAACACATAGCTAGTAAAATTGCTAGTGCATTCAGCATCAGTCAGTGGGAAAATTCTGCAGGATACTTTTAGGACTGTCCCTATGTCTGCCATTTGTTTATTTAATCATTTGTACGTGCAATTACCTAATTTGCATGCATGACTGCATGTTATATGTGCAAATTATGTGTGCAATTGCAAGCCTAAATTATCCACCAATCTGTTTCTTCCAGCATCATTACACTTCAGAGTTATCACCACACTGCTCTGAATTAGGACAGTTCACAACTTTCTTAGAGTTGGTGTTTCAGGTTTATCTAGGCTAGTGCACAGGGTCACTGTACATTGGAAAGTTTATTTTCACAACCATGAGGAGCAGAATCTTAATTTTTATATGATATTCTTATATTCTGCAGAAATCCTAATACATCATGGGCTGGATAGATACATTAAGCATATAGGGAGTTTAGCATTTTCATTCTTTATAGAGTTAATCAAGAGACATGTTAGAAATGAAAGCAGAGGAAAAAGGGAAGTTAGAGCTATAGACAAGGGAGAAAAGATATCCTTTCAGGGTGGATTTGAAAACAGCTAGGAGTTAAGTAGAGATGTTCAGGAAGGCACTTCCAGATGAAAGGTTCTTACACCATCAGTGACAAGAGAGTGCAATGTGTCAGATAAGTTAGTGCTAGATGAGCACATAGGTATAGAATGTGACTTTAGGCACTGCCCTGAAAATTGTGTAAGCTGCAGTTCCCAGGAGACATTGTGACCGTGTGGCTATGTCCACACTATGAACTAGGGGGGTGACTCCCAGCTCACATATGCATATGTGTGCTAGTTCTCATCTGAGTTAGGACACTAAAAACAGTAGTGTAGCTGCAACGCTTTCAACAAAGATAAATTCAACATTTCAACAAAATTCAGCAAAGACAAATGTAAGGTGCTACACTTAGGGAAGAAAAAACAAATGCACAAATACAGAATGGGGGATAACTAGCTTGACAGCAGCACGGCTGAAGGATCTGGGAGTTGAGGTGGATCACAACCTTAACATGAGTCAACAATGAAATGCTGTTGCCAAAAAAGCAGATGCAATTTTGGGCTACATGAACAGAGGCATAGCATGCAAGTCACGGGAGGTGATAGTACCACTCTACTCAGAGCTGGTTACGCCTCAGTTGGAGTCCTGTGTCCAGTTAAGGGCAAATAGCTCCCTTCACTTCAGTGGGACTACTTGTGTGAATAAGGGTTGCAAGACTGGCCTTTAGATTTGTGGCAGCCACAGTTCCATTAGAGGCAGTTTTGTTTTGTTTTTAAGGCCTGGTCTATACTACCCGCCTGAATCGGCGGGTAGAAATCGACCTCTCGGGGATCGATTTATCGCGTCCCGTTGGGACGCGACAATCGATCCCCGAATCGGCGCTCTAACTCCACCAGCGGAGGTGGTAGTAAGCGCCGCCGACAAAAAGCGGCAGAAGTCGATTTTGCCGCCGTCCTCACAACGGGGTAAGTCGGCTGTAATACGTCGAATTCAGCTACGCTATTCACGTAGCTGAATTTGCGTATCTTAAATCGACTCCCCGCTGTAGTGTAGATGTACCCTAAGAGAGAACTGTCAGTCCTGTGGGCACATTAACACAGATGTGAGCAAGTCCAGCCATCCTTCCTGCGGCAAGGCTTCCTTCCGCATCAACAGCAGTTTTGCCTGTATAAGGGCTGCAAGGTTTGCTCTGCGGCTAGCACCATTAAAACTGCCATTTTAAAATGGAAGCAAGAAATTACACACTAAGGTCTGAGAGAAAGAAGCTACATTATATCACTTTTTGTTTCAGTAACACAGCATATAGACACTGAAAAAAGTCTCTGAAAATCATAAATACAAGTAAACCCAAATACCTGAAATAACTATACCAGATCCTGACTACACCCTTTTCCTTAGAATAGTATCTCCTAATAGCAGCTAGGGTTACACATCCCACTGTCCTTTCTCAGCCAAAACCCACATTGAAGTCAAGCCCGGAGTAAAGGTTGTACTATCTTGTCTCCTTCTGGTGCTGCGATTTCTAGATGAGACTGATCATTGTAAGGACAAAGTTCTAGTGTTAGCTCATAATTTTCCTGGCCCTTGTGGGTTTGTTACACCCTGTATGTTCCTTGAATATACTTTTATGTGGTTTTGTTAATTTCCACAAGCAGTATTCAGAAACATGGTGTTACCAACCTGGAACAATGACCCGGATCCTTCCACACTTAGGAATAAAAGTACTTTTACTTCTATGTCTCTGCTCTCGCAAGCAGAGTTATTTATGTGTCTAAATGTGTGAGGGATCAGGTCCGACATCAGCACCTGTCAGGCTGTCTTTGCACGAGGCTAGTTAGGTTCTGCTACCGAAGGCCTCGTTAAAGAAAGATGATGGCAGATTTCATTGCACTCCACGTGTTGATTATTGAAGAAATAATAGATTCCTTTCTCTCCAAAGTTGGTGGAGTGTGAAACATCTTTCCCATTAAGAGAATGAATTTGGGGGTCTGTGAGGTAGATGAGGCCTTTTCCATTACCAGTCACCCAACCTGTAGAATAAAGAATACAAAATGACATACAATAGTCCCTTCACTTCATTGCGTTCTGTAATTAAGCCCCACCCACCCCAAGTCTGATCAGTTTTACACAGGTGGAATTCTGCTGACATCAGTGGAGTTACTTCTGATTTACCCCAGGGTAAGCGAGAGCAGAATAAGGCTGCACTGATATGCAGGTAAGAACACAATCACAAGATGACATCAGGTCCCAATAGCATCTTGGTTTTGGCTTTACCCTGCTAAGGGAGGAGGGTACTTGAGTCAACAGCTTGCCAGGTCAGGTCCTCAGCTCTAACCAAGGAGAGCCTGTGAAACTAAAGAGGGGGTGTATGCACGAAGGTAGCTTTCAGCCATTTGGGGGCTTGCCAATCACAGGGAAGGAAAAGTGTGGCATGGGAGCTGCTACACTGTCTCAGTGTCACCTGAGGAGCCCCCTTTGCAGAGAAGCCCCTCAGGGGCCCATTTCTGTTAGCTTTAGTTTAACTTTCACATGGGTGGAGTGACACAAGGTTGCATCACACTAGGATCTGGCCCAGGAACATGATCACAGTTTCTCTCACATCAAGAAGAGAGGGAGGTTCTCCTTGGGCCACCAGGTGTTATTTATTTCACATGCCAAAAATTATGTCCAGTTTTCTTACGCAATGTGAGTCTGAGTCCTCGCTATGCCTCCCCTTGCCTTAATGACATTGTAAATGGTTTTGTTCTTTGTACAGCACACACTGCTGGAAAATGGGAAGGACACACAACAAACAGAATCAGCCATCATACAAACCTTGCAAATCGACAACCACATCTTTGCCATGGGAAAACTCATATGAGAAATGGCCAAAGGCCAAGCCATACTCTGTGGCTTTGTACTCTGTCTTTACTACTTTTGTGTTATTAGATAGTTTCACAAATTCTCCCAGAATATAAGGCTCCACACTCACACATCCTTTTATAGATTTGCCTTCTAATATCTGAAAGAAAACAAAATGTTAAAGGACTAAAATTATCCCAGTAGAGATGAGAAGTCCTATAGCTCAGTTATTTGAATTCTTATTTGCACTATTACTTTTCCCCACTGCACTAACAGGAAACTGGATGTAAAGAGCCCCCACACTGTGCCACCCATTTGTTTGTTCCCACCACAACACATCTGGAAGCAGAGCTCACATCTAGCTAGAGACAAGAAAGTGTCAGCTCTGGAAATGTCAATTCAGCCTGGTGAGACCAGACACGGTGATCAACAAGTTCTATATGTATCTTGCTTGTAAAGCAAATGAAAAATATATTGCAAGAAAGTCAGTTTAAAAAGTGGGATAAGGAGCTGAGAAGCAGCACCAATGACAGCATACTTAGCAAAAGCAGTAAAGCAAAGCTCTTTGATCCAAAGTCATTTGCACATTGCATTATAGTGTACACGTGAACAACAGAGCAGTAACTTATATGCCACACATGCAGGGACAAAGAAATAGGGCATCGATACTGTACACAATAGTCTACTGGGCTATTTGTATTTTATTTGCAGAAGTCGAATAGAATGTAGTTAAATGTGTAAACTAGATCTATAAAAGATAGAGGGAAAGATGTTGGCTAATGCTCTGGCCGGTGCGCCACTCAGGTGATGCAAGAGGGCCAGAAAGCCACTGTCCCAGGGTAGCTGCTGATTTCCCTGGAATGGAGGACTCTCCACATGGCATGTAGCTAGCTATGTTGGCTCTACGCATCCCCTGCCATCCCCTTCGGTAAGGATGGTGTGTTGGGGGCAAGTCTGAATGTGCTGCAATCTGATGATCCCCATCCATTCCTTGGGTGCCATTACAAAGCAATGCAGATTAGTGTAACCCTCAGGCTGCACTGAATGGGGACTGGCTGGACCCAAGGATCTGGCCCATATTATTTTAACTGTTATTTCCTGCAACATCGTTACTATTAATAATTATTATTATTGATTTAAACATTTTTAATGATCAGATGAAAAAACAAGTTCCTGCCCCAAGAAATTGACAATCTAAGGGCCACACACTGCTTGCCTGGCCCTTCTGAGTAGCAAGGGCACTGGAACCTTTGTAGAAGTGGGTGGGCCAAGACCAAAATGGCAGAGGAATTAAAATGCTACTTAAATATCCTGCAGAGTACAACTGTAACATAAATAACCAGAATACAAAATGTAGCCACATTATAATATTTAAGGTTTTATTATAATACAACAAACAGACAACTTTAGTTCTAAACATGGGGACTGCATTTTTCCCCACAGCGCATGTTTCTTTTGTTAAAAAGTGGGGGGCATGGCCCTTTTATAAATGGGAGGGCCATGGCTCCCTGTCTCCTCCCCCTGCCCCCCGTTCTGGCACCAGTGCTGAGAAGTCCCACTTAAATCAATGGGCCAATTTAAGTGAATAAACTGAGCAGAATTGTACCCTAATTCTGTTATTTCCGAGAGCATCATTATAACTATAGGCTACATTTTAAAGAAGCACGCTAAAGGTGCAGCTACTAAAATAGCATGTGCACCTGCAGGCAAATACGAGCCCTCATACTTCTGTGCACAAACTGGTTAGGTGCTAACAGTTGGGCAACTATACCTGCCAGCTGGTTAACTGAGCCCTTCCCTGCCCAAGGTACATACATAAAGGTATGGGTTTGGTGAGCCTGGCAGGACGTACATACTTTTACAGGTGCACCTATTGCACTCTCTGGTGAGAATCTGTGCTTGTATGTTAGATGTTTTTTCATCTTTAAATAATCAAACTTGTTTACCGGATAATGGCATTTGCCTCTTAGGGGATCTCTATCCAGCATTTCGGAGTGAGAACGAGTGAGCCTCCCTGGGTCGACAGACTTGCTCTAGCAAGACCAAGCTGGATATGAGTCAGCAGTGTGCCCTTGTTGCCAAGAAGGCCAATGGCATATTGGGCTGCATTAGTAGGATCATTGCCAGCAGATCGAGGGAAATGATTATTCCCCGCTATTCGACACTGGTGAGGCCACACCTGGAGTACTGTGTCCAGTTTTGGTCCCCCCACTACAGAAGGGATGTGGACAAATTGGAGACAGTCCAGCAGAGGGCAACGAAAATTATTATGGGGCTGGGGCACATGACTTATGAGGAGAGGCTGAGGGAACTGGGGTTATTTAGTCTGCAGAAGAGAAGAGTGAGGGGAGATTTGATAGCAGCCTTCAACTACCTGAAAGGGGGTTCCAAAAAGGATGGAGCCTAGGCTGTTCTCAGTGGTGGCAGATGACAGAACAAGGACCAATGGTCTCAAGTTGCACTGGGGGAGGTCTAGGTTGGATATTAGGAAACACTATTTCACTAGGAGGCTGGTGAAGCACTGGAATGGGTTACCTAGGGAGGTGGTGGAATCTCCATCCTTATAGGTTTTTAAGGCCTGGCTTGACAAAGCCTTGGCTGGGATGATTTAGTTGGTGTTGGTCCTGCTTTGAGCAGCGGGTTGGACTAGATGACCTCCTGATGTCTCTTCCAACCCTAATATTCTATGATTCTAAGGCTCAGACTGGTGTTCAAAGCACTGTCTACACAGCTGTTTTTAGAAGTTACAGCTTGAGCTCAGACTCTGAAACCTATGGAGAGGCTGTCTATTTTTAGCCATGAGGCTCACTTCTGCTTGCTCCAAAATGCTGTGTTTACATATCCACTGTGTATGGGACACAAGTGGCTTATAATAATCATTATTGTTCTGCAGAGAACTTGAAACTTTCCTCACTTTATACCCATTATTCTACAGGAGAAACATTCTCTGATCATTTCCTGCTGGCTTCTGTAAATTCCCTGCTTCAGTTGATTTCAGTTTAGGATTTCTTACCAGGAGCACTGTAGAAGGGATGTAAAAGATTTGTGTTGGAATCTTTTGCTCATACAGCCTTTTGTTGAATTCTGTCACGTAGTACTGGGCAGTCATTTGTCGCTCTACATCAATGAAATGGTTAAGAAGCCCCTTTTCTTCTTTATACTCTTTCCCAACATACCTACATGGTAAAAACAAACACACAGAATAGCCAATTCCTCAGGCAGATAGCAATAAGGGAAATCCTCATTGGATTGCAAATCATCACCACAAATCCACTTTGTTGTTCAAGGGCAAAGCTATTTATTGGTAAGTTATTTAAAATGACAACAAGTGGAATCTGGTCTTGTACCTCTTGATGGAATAACAGAAGTTAGCTCTGAAAGATCTTAGTCTTAGGGTGAGAATTTCAAAAGCGTGTAAATGAATTAGGCACCTAACTCCAGCTGACTTCCACTGGAGCACAGGCACCTTTGAAAATCCCACCATACACCCTAATAACCCATACATCACATTTATTCATGGTCAAAAATCCACATTTCCCTCTCCCAAGCAGCAAGCACTGCCTCTAGGTGCTGTGGCCTAGGTGAAGTGAGCAGGTGGACTTATTCCAGTTTTTAGGCAGAGGTGTCCATTTCACAAAGCCACCACACAGAATAAAATGTTATCCATCTCTCAGACATGCCATGCTCTGCCCCGCCCACCTCTCTCCTTATCCTCTTGAGAACAAGACAGCGAGGCCCAGATTTTTAAAGCCATTTTGGTGTTGCTGCGCTCAGCATTGCACTGCCTAACTGATTTAGGAGCCTAAATCTTACTTTCAAAAGTGATTTAGACACCTGGGAGCCAAAATCTGACTGTAAATGGGATTTAGACTCCCACATGTCTAAATCATTTTTAAAAAAAATCAGACTTAGGCATTGCAACACTGAGCACAGCAAGGAGTTTAAGACTCCACTTCAGGCAGAGGTCAATACTTGGTAGTTAATCTTGTGCCCATGAGCAACCTCTACTCACATTTGTATTAAAACACAACAATATTGCACACTCTACTGTGTGCCTTGTTTACATACTAGCTTGCACTGAAATCACTAAATTGGTTTTAATTTGACTATTTTCCTATTTCATGCAAATCTGTGTGTGGATACTCTCGTTTCAGATTAAGATTGTTGTATCTGGATTATATTTAAATCAGAAATAGGAAACTCTTAATCCACAATGAAAGAATTTGAAACAACAAAAGGTGTGAAATAAAATCCATTCACTGACTTCTGTGCAGATTTGTGTGTAGACAAGCCCAAGAGCATAATAGGAAAATGGACAGTAAATGTAACACAGTATTGGATACCATAGAAAACAATAATGAAACAATTGGTTCTTTTTTAAATACCTGTCCCTATGGAAAGACCGTAACTTCAGAATCAAACTGGGTAACAAGAATATCCAGAGCTATAATAGTGAGGATCAAATAGCCAGGAGCTTTGGAAGGGCTATAAAACCCTTTTGCTTCAGGATATTTGCCAGCTCTTAACTAATGGAGATTAGGAAGAAACTTTCCCTGGGAGCAGGTTATCCCATAACGCCCCTATAACAGTGGGGTTTCTTGCACCTTTTTCTGAAGCACTTGGTACTGACCACTGTTAGAGACAGGACACTGGACTAGCTGGACCTTGGGTCTAATCCAGTATGGCAATTGCTATGTTCCTATGTGTGCAGAATTAGCCCTGATTAAAATTTCACTTCAGCAATTTGTGCTTGATCAATACCTTCCCAAAGTTTCTTCTTGATGCAGAAAGTGTATCCAAAATGCATTCCTTTGTTTGCCTTCCTTCGCCACGCTCAGGTAGTCTCCAATATACACAGCTGTTTCCTGGCCTGTCCACAGCCCAGATTTCTTAGAGTATTTCAGAAGAAGAGCAGCTACCAAAAGAAATGAAACCGACCGCTTCTTTAGCAAGGTTGTTCCATACCAGTAACCAAGGATGAAACCTAAGAGCTTTCAATTTTTTCTGTTGGGATTGATGTCCATGCCCAGGCAAACTTTCAAAGCTCTGCTATCTTGTCACACTTACCTATTACAGTGCAGTATTGAAACAGCATCTTTTGAAGAAGCTCATCCGTAAGTGGAAATGTATAAGGTAGTTAGGTAAAATGCATTGCTTTGGCAGGAAACACTGTACATCTACTTTGGGGTAGCAGGGCTTTCCTGCACCTGTCTTGTACACTAATAAAAATTTAAATGATAAGGGCATCCTGCAGAAAAACTAAGAGCGAGTAGAGAACACAAAGTATCTACAGGAAGAATCTAATGCATTTCACTCCTGCTCTGTAATGCCCCTGCTATGAGCCAGTCATAAGCCTCTAGCACATATATAAACTTGAATACCACCAAATTGTGTGGCACTGGACATTTATACTGATAAGACTATCTAGACTTATACTAGTTAATGCTAACACAAATTTGGAAGGGATATAAAACCTTCAGGGTTAAAACCAATCTACTGCTAGGTTTAGGAGGAGACCTTCGTGTGGAGGCAGATCATCCCACATTTGCCCACTGCAGGGTTCTTATATCTTCCCCTGAAGCATCTGGTGCCGGCACTGTCAGAGAGTGGATACTGTACTAGATTGACCAGGGCACTTAGAGCTGGGCAGGAAATGATTCTACAAGAATTTTCAAGATTTCAAATAATTTTCCCATCACAAATTGAAATCTCAACAACTTTCACAAACTGAACTTCTGAATGTTTTTTTCAGATCAGGTCAATCAAAATGTTTCATCAAAACCTACCCTCTTCAGATTAGAGCCACACTTTAAATCAGTGCTTCACGTCAGTTGTGCTTGTTTATTAACTTTGTGAGCTAGCAGACAGAGCTCCTAGACTCACAGATTGAGAACAGAGTTTTATTGAAATGAACAAAATATAAAACTCACAAGGACCTTAAGACAAATTAAAAATAATTGAGAGATTCTGGCAGCAGGTACAGTCTGACTTGGTTTGGTTAACAGATGAAAGGAAAAAACGGGATGTGATATTAAGCAAAATAGCAAATTAAGCCAAAATGTTGTTCTGGCCTGGCTTGGCTCTTTTTTTATTTAAATCTAAATATTGTGAACAATGAAGAGGGCCTAAAAATATCCAGACCCTTGAGATCTGTATGATCCAGTAAGTAGTACAGACCGATTCTGCAGCCTTTACTCATACATAGTTTCATAGATGTTTAAGACCAGAAAGGACCAGTCCCTACTCTACTCTCTTCTAAATTATTGGCATAAGGCAAAATGAGAATCAAACATGTGACTCTCAGTTTACAAGGGCGATGCTCTAACCTCTGAATTATATGGCCAATGCACAAACACATATGAATAAGAATTGCAAGATCAGACCCTAGATTTCTATCTATCTTTGAGGGTTTTATACCTTGTTCATCATCATAGTAAGAGTGCTGGCCTGCACGTAGTACAAAATCCTTCAAAGGTTAGCTCTGACCTCCTTATAGCTATGTTTGGGACCACAATGGCACAGAACATATACACACAGGGGAGATGTTACTTACAGTATGCTTTGTGGAGTTGTCTAGCCTTAAATATTCCAGTAGTCTCCAGTCTCTGCACTAGCCAGTGATGCTCAACACCTGACAAGAGCTTCTCATAGTCAGCATCCTCTAGAAAGCGAGCTTTTAGGATTTGTTCTTTGGTTCTCCCAGGCACAAAGACAAAAGAGCTCCCACTGGAGTTCGGAAAAGATGGACTCTCTAGTTCAGAGAAACTGCTGGAAAACTGGGCTGATTTGTACCATGATTTCAGAGAGGAGCTTGAGCTGTGGCTGCTGTTCAGAATGTTCCTGTACTTTTCCGCTTCGTCTTCCTCTGTGGTAGCACAGTCATTGAAGCCGTCAGCTTCTGGCTTCTCCCTCCCTGATGGTGAAACTCTGATCCCAACCCCGTGGCTAAGTTGAGGCCTTGGAGCATTCATGGCAGGAGAGCTGTTTACTGAGCTCCTGCTATTGCTGAAAGCAAACTCCCATTCATCTTCTGTATCTGCCTGGGTGTCGACTTCAGGCATTTCAAAAGACCCATTTCCAGCCATTTCAGCAGAAGATTTATTAATCCAGTTACATACAAAGGAATCACTTGCTATTTCTGGCTTGTTGCTTATAGATGTCGTAGTAGCTACCTTACCTGTAGGTACATGAGGCTCAATTGGCAGATCCTCTGTATTGTCTACAGTATCTCCTTCTGGGTCAATCCACAAATAATTATTTATAGATAATGGCTCTGTGATTCTTTTATATCTTTCAGCATCTATTACATTTCCTTCCACTATGCTGCGCTGAGTAGGGCTGTGAATAACACTGACGTCTCTATTGCTGTCCTTGGTTCTGGACTCAATCATTTCAAAGGATTCTAATTCTGCCAAGGAAGAGGAAATCGTCTCCCTCTCAGGTCTGTTGGGACCAGAACAATGGGCACCCTTTAAGTCCATGAAAGAAATAGCATTATTCCTGAAGTCTATACTATTGGCATCCCCTGCGTTCTGTTTTGAGGCATCCCTTTCAGGTTCTGTCCCCTGCAAGAGCCCTTCTCTGGAAGCTGAGGACGCACCTGCTAATCTATTAGCAAAGAGCATATTTTTCTTTAATGAATGCTGAGAAGGACCTGAACAGCCACTCTGTGGCTCTTGAAGAGTAAGATGATGAGTTTGGAAGGACAATGAGTGCAGGCTACTAGCTTGAACATTTTCCTCAGTAGATTCGGTTGAGGCAGTGCAACACTGCTCATCCACTGAGCCCTTTTCCCTTGGTTGCCAATCTCTGGGCAGTTTATTGCTAGCGTTACAATCTAGCTCCTCCCAGCTAGCAGAGGAACTTGATTTTGACAACTTGCTCCAAGACTTCAAAGAACTAGTGCTTTGACTCCTGCTTTGCAAATGGCTGAAAATCCCATCTTCATCATTGGTAACTTTATCTAATGGCTTGCTCTCCATTTCTTCTTCAAGGGAGACATTCATTACATTAGAACTAATCCATCTCCTTCGGCCACTGAGTCTCTCACGGCTTCTTCTTGCGTTCTGTGAATCAGAGATTTTGGCAATGTATTTGCCATAGGGTAATTTTTCTTCAGTGGTACACATGGTGTCTACATTTTTAGTTTCAGTTTTTAAGGCAGTGATGCAAGCTCCCATTTTGGCTTCTCTGTGTCTGGTTTCCTGGCTCCTGCAAGTACTTTCAAACACTTCACTTATTGACCTATGATGCTGGGAATGCATTTCAAGGATTTTCTCAAAATTCACTTCACCATACAAGATAGGCTTTTCCACTCCACCTTTGTAGCTATCAGGAACATAAGACCTGGCATCTGAATTAGGGAAGCTTTGTACTTCTAAATGCTTCTTGACAGACATGATCAAAGACATGATCTCTTTGGCAAGTGTTTCTTTGTCTTGATCCTCAGTAAAAGGTGAAGTGCTGTAAGTGTACAGTTTCTCCATGGCTTCACTACATAGCTGTCTCACCTCACAGAGTCTCTTGCTTTCCCCGTAGAGTCGCCGATGAACTGTTGTAAGGCAGAAAGCTGCTTTAATAAAACTATGAAGCTCCTGCCTGCTAGTGACAGGGTCATTTTCTTTCTTGGTGAGAAGACCAATTTCAAAGGATTCCTTAGCTTCTGACAAATAGAACTTTCTCTTCTCTGGAGGACATTCTCTGGAGTAACTATAGGACAATAAGCATGTGCCACGGATATTCTGAAAAGGAAGAAGGATGAGAAGTCAATGAAATAGAAATATGGAATTCTGTTCCAAATAAAAAGAAAAAAAGTGCTATTTCTTCATGCATTTCAAGGCACAGATACCAGCTCTTACAGATCGTTCCTGCATTTCTGAGGTAAGGATTGTCATATATCTCTGATTATGATGCTTTATTTTAAATGTGCTTAGAGTTGCAGGGGGGTGAGGTATTAACTTGCAAAGCATCATCACTCTGGGGGAGCTGTCTTTCCACCTGTCTTTCTCCCTCTGTGGTTTTAGATAGGATTTCTGGGAGGGGTGCACCATCCTACTCAAGTCCCAGATATGAACTGAAATCATACTCACCACCGCGGTGAGCACAAAAAGCGGGGTGTACTGGCTGAAGGCAGCTGCCAGCTTGCAGGCTTCAGCAGCTGACAGTAAGCGATGGTCAAACTCTTGGAGAAGGCTCTGTTAAAACAGCAGGATAAAAATTCCTTTACACACACTGTCATCTTTGTCATGTCACATTTTTAGTGGTGGAAAAAGGCAAGTAACAGTTATAGGGTATGTCAACACTGCAATGTAAGTCCAAGGTAGATCTTGAATTAGCAGAGCCTGGATTTGTTAACATAGGGCTTTATAACCCTAGGTTAGGAATTGTTGAACCCTGGCTCCCAACCTGGGGCTGGAGCATCTACACTGCATTATGCAGGCCTGAGCCCAACCACCCATATCCCACATTTCCTAGCACCCTCCCAAAATGTGGCCACTCAAGCCCTTTATTCGTGTTGCAGTGTGGGAAAACTTGACTGTCCAGAGGACAAAGAAAGTCAGCTCATGGGATTCTTTTGGTGGACTCCCAGAGCATGGATCTAATAGGGCTGTGTCTACATTGCAAAACAGAGCTTGAATCCTGGGTCGTGGCTTGACTCAGGCTCAGACCCTCCACCCTCCTGGGGTCTGGGGCCTGGGCCCTAGGTTAGAGTGATTTTTGTGTGGAAGGAAGCGGGGTTAAGCTTGAGCCTGAGTTTGAATCTTGGGCTTCCATTGCAGTGTAGACATACCCACGAAGACTTGACTGTATAATGAGGGTCATAGTCGTGTGGTGGGAAATAGTTGGAAATAAAAGGGGAGAGTCTGAGCTCAGTTACACTGGTGTAACCCAGCCTAGTTCCATTGAAAGCAGTAGGACTGATCTGACTGCAGAGCCCAGCTGCATCTGACAAGAACATGAGTCATAATTTGGCTTTATGTAATGAAATGTTACAGCTTGATTGTTAAAATAAAGCGGTAAATTGAGGATTCCTATAACTACATTAAATTGGCCATGGATTTTATAGTAGTCATTTTATGTCAAACAGAAATTAAGTTACATATCTAACCAGAAAACGGGAAGATACTAAATATAGACAATGCACATGAATTAAATTGCCCTGGGAACCTTAACTTCTACATATACTGGTTTCTTCTAACTGTGCAGCCTTACTGTTTACATTAACGTAGTTCAACAGGAATTTTGTCTGAGCAAGGGCTGATTTAGGACCACAGGACTTGGCACACAGTGGAAGAAAATGAAAGTCCCAGTTTGTTTCGATGCAATGCTATGTTCAGATTGCACTTCTAGTACAGACGGAAACTGACTTCTCCTCTCAAGTTGTTATGTGAAATAATTGACTTCATTATAAGACAAATCCTGAGATGCACTGAACACCATCCACTCCCTATAGGTCGAATCCTGAGATCTTTAATAAGTTAAAACACAATCATTACTCAGGCAAATTGCCATTGATTTCAGTGAAGATCAGGACTCAGTCAGGATAGAGCATGGACCTTAGAATTTGATTAGTTGAATCCACTGAGTTTTGCAGATGCTCAGCACCTCTCAGGTTTTGCATCCACAAGAGGCTTCTACTCTAATGAGTCTTGGGCTACTGCCAGAGCAAGATATTAGATCATCTACACCAACGGACTGATCTGTACCAATTCCTGTGTCCTGGAGACTCTCCCCATTCACCTTTCCCATCATGTTGGACGTTTAACATGTGTCTAATTTTGGTCTTAACAATGTTCACAGTGTTAATTTAATTTGTCCTGGAGGGAAATGACACCCATTTTGTGTCTAGGTGAGATAACAAATACTTTGGCTGGCATTGTGGAGCTTCCCCAAGCACTCAGTGCAAGGACAAGAGCAGGAAGTTTGGCTGCGCTTGGTGCAACTAAATAAGGATCAGCAAGAGACTTCTAATATATGAATATTTACCAGGTCAACTTGAGAGTTGTTTTTAAAACTATTATAATCTTTCTCACTCATGGAAACAAAGATGTCAGCCAAAATACCCAGTGATGTAGCAATTCCCTGAAAAATAAAAACAAATAAGTGTTTTTTCCATTTTATTTTCTATTTTTGCTGGTGCTGCACAAGACACAAAGATAAAGACAGTTCCATGCCATCTACAAGACACACAGAGACGAGAGGACACATGGGGAAATCTAGAGCAGGAAACAAGTTAGCCGGATTTTGTTTCTTGGATTATTATAAATGTGCGGGCATTGAGGAAAGAATGAGGGCTGGTGTAAGTCTGTATGGCTCCACTAAACTGAATTAAACTGCATCCATTTACACCAACTGCGGATCTAGCTTTGTATTTTAGGAGGGATCCGAATGAGGATTGGAATTTTGTTACATTCTTCCTTCCTATTTCCTCCAGCCTGTCAGCTTTTAAGGTGTGACAAATACAGCACAGCATCATGTGACATAACATAAGAATATTGTCAGACTAAATGCTACATTAAATCCTGACTAAACAGATTTTGGAAAACAGGTTCTTAATCTGTTTAGGCTCAGTTTTAACACTCTACTAACTTTTTCTGCACCCCAGTAATTTAGAACTGATCAGTATCTCTCAAACTATTTGTGAGGCACGAGGAAAAATTGTCTAGACAAGCGCCAAATCAAATGCAATCAACGTACAGTTCTGCTGATAGAGCACCAAGCCACTGATGAGGTAATGTTGCCCTGATCTATTTTATGAAGCACTTAAAAAAAACCCAACAGGTTTTGACAAAAAGGCAGGTGCTCCAGTTAATGACTATTTAACTCTGGGCACTGGAATTTGCAATTTTAAATAGGGGTCAGTGAATCACAAGAATTTGTAATGTCATGAAGATAGGTGCATTTGGCTTTTGTGTCCTTCCAAAACAGGACAATTGTTCACTATTCCCAAACAGTATGCCAGACAACAGATTACCTTAAAATGCAGTTAGTACAGCTAAATCATTCTATTACATGATGCCTCTTTGCCTTCTTAAATATCTGTACAATTCCCTGCACACCTCCGCTTTCATATGAATATTTATGAGACAGGTTCAAGCTGCAAAACTTCGGTCCAGAGTTTTAAGCAACTAAGTTTAGGAAGTTTGAAATCTGGAGTTTTGGTTTGGTCCATTATAAAGATAGGACTGGTTTACACAATTCAGATCCAGATTCCAAATATTCTAAAGCATGGAGGTGTTATAAAGATCTGGGCTACTTGCAAAGTTAAAAACAAAATATATGAAGGATGGTTGTAGGACCTATGATGGTTAGGGCATTAACATAAGACTGAGTAACCAAGCTTCAATTCCCTGCTCTGCCACAGACTTCATGTGTGACTCTGTGCAAGTCACTTACCCCCTCTGTGCCTCAGTTCCCCATCTGTAAAATGGGAATAATAGCATTTCTCTACCTCATGGGGGTGTTATGAGGATGAATATATTAAAAACTGTAAGCCACTCAGATACTCAGATTATATAGTCCCCATCATCAATCTATCTACCCAGATAGATAGATAGATATTCAGACCCTGGTTCAGAATTTGAACACTCCTGAAGCTCAGGAATGTTTGGTTCCAATGAAATGGTTAAGACCCCTCCCTAAAAGTCTAATAATGGCTGCATCTTGGTATTACTCTGTCACTCAGTCAGAGAACTACATTGCATCATCTCATTTGATCATTTACTTCTGGTGATGGTAATGAATGAAAATGATCACTTTATTTCTTTGCAGAAAACAAAACAAAGCTCAAGACATGCTGGTTTAAAAATAAGTGCAAGCACATGCATGTAAAAATAAATCAAGTGTAGTGTAACGTTCAGCTAGAACATTTGCCCCACGTTTTAACCTTGACTGAAATTGATTACATCCAGGAAGAATAAAACCAGGACATATAACTGAGGGAAACACAACAGATTCTGGACTCAACGTGGAATTAGTGAGAGTATTCAGGGTGAAAAAAACAGTAACCTTTTTATCTGGCTGAGGCAGTTTGAAATAGCCTACAATTGACGCCCAAACCAGCTCCGCTGCCTCATACCACATTCCTGAAATAAAACAGAGAAATGATCAATAAGCAGACTGCTTCTTTAAGTTATAACATTGCTCTATATTGCTTTAAAGCAGATGAGTTTATTTCACCTATCCTGAGCTGGGAGATTTCAAGATTGTATAAAACCATTCTATGACACTTTTCCAACTTAGTTACATCATTACATTTATTAATTTCATATTGCTTTGGTTTGCAGATCAGCAGTCATGAAAATGGAAATTCACTCAGAAGGCACAGCATAGCATTAGGCTGGCTATGCTATCATCCTACCAAGAGCAGAGCTTCCATACAGCAGCTCTTTGCACCACCAACCTGGGGACTTCTTGCCTCTGCCCAGGTAATTTTCAGGACAGCTCTATGGGGGTAAGCTACTGGCTGGTTTCATTCAGGAAAGAATGTTGAAAAAGGGGGAATAGTTTTAATATTAAAAATAACAAAGAAACTGCATTTGCGAGTGCTTATCTTCTGGTTGTCTCAGCAACAGACTGACAATTTGTAAATTACATTTGTTTGATAAATGGGCTCTTGCTAGCTGTAAGTGTTTTCTGTCTCAGCCAGTTGTGAGTAGAGCTAATTTTCTGTGGCTTTCTCTGTCAGAGAAACCAGGGGAAAAAATTAGATAAGCCAAGTCTTTACTTAACACAGGAATTTCTTTTTAGTAAGTTATGAACATGGGAAATGACTTTAACACTTAAATGGTGAAATCACTGCATGGAAAAGTGTCTGGCTGCAGAGTGTGATCTTACCAAGCTTTTGCAGAATCTGTCCTCTGATCTGTATACAGACTGACTGAACAAGAATCCTATCGCTTTCCTTGTCATACAGCCACACGCCTGAAACGAGAGTTTAAAAACTCACTGGAGTGTGACACAGCTATCGGTGGTTCCTGAGCCCTTAAAATCTGATCCAAATCTCAATGAAATCAACTGGAGTCTTTCCAATGATTTCAATGGGCTTCGAATTAGGGCTTTAGATACCTTGTAGGCACTCAGATACACAGCTGATAGAACAGTAAAAGAACTCAGAGAGAGAAACACCAGTGTAAAGCTTTCATACCAATTGTTTTCAGATATACCCTAGAACAACAGCAATAAAATAATATTAATAATAATAAAATTTAGCACTTTTATGGAATACCCTTCTAAAGATTTCAGAGGTTTGCAAGGGTGGCCAAATATTAATAAATAATATTTAAATATCACAAATATTAACTAAAGTGATTATTTAATGTAATTAATATATTTGTGGTAATGTATACATGGCAGCATAACACATTCTTTTAGCCTGTGCAAAAAAATGCTTTCTCATCACACACATAATAATTAGGCATCTAAATTCTTATTTTTGTCTGATAGTTATATGGCATCTTTCATAGATATTGAACGTTCACACCCAAAACTTTATTAACTTATAAGTAAGTTTGCTAAGCATAATTAAAAACAAGACATACACTTACACACATCACTAAAGAATGAATATTACAAACTATGGTTAGATAAAACAATTAGTCTCACTGAACAGCATGCAAATAACCTTATCTCAGAGGTTTGCATTGTTTTAAAACTGGCAATGTTGTTCATATTCAGCACTGTCAACCCACACTAACTTGATCCCAAGTCTTGTGATATTTGGTCTGTCTCTTCAATCCCAGCTCCTGGACTTGTGTGGATGTTTGAGAGACTTATCTTTCATTTTAAAAAAGGAAGTTTCTAGCCCTCATTGTTGTGGAGAAAAGCTTGAAAACATGACCCAAGTGAATCATAAAGGCTCAGAAACCAAAAGGCAAAGAAAAAGCACCTAAAATGTAAAATTAAAAACTATCTCATAATTTTTGGGGCCTGACTCATGATTATTGAGCACCTGGGGTTGGCAATACAGCACATCCTTCCACCTGTAAAGCAAGCTCTGATGCCAACTGTACAGACCTCCGAGGGAGAGAGTAACGCTAACAAATAAGTATTTATAAAAATTCTAACAGCGTTTTAAAATAGCACAAGAATATTACGACCTTTATGTCCAATATTTCAGACCTTTCCAAGACTAGAAACAAGTGCTGTGAAAGCTGGAACTCTCTTTTCCCCATTGGTACAAATCCTGCATTTTTAGCTCTGATGGTCACTATATAATGAAACAATTATTATTGGCACAGGACACAATATTCCTCATTTTGTGCATAAAGCCCAAGTGATTTTGGGAGGAAAGAGAAACATTTCTCTGACAATCTGATTTAAAAATAAAATAAAATCAGTCAATTGTTCGAAACTGGTTAGAGGTTTAGAATGTTAGAAAACTCCCATGGGAGAGAAATTAACAGACAGGGTGTCAGTGATGCAGTCAAAGGTGCAGGGTACTTCTTGACCTAAGTAAAGGTTCGCAGAATATGGGCCCTGAATGAATTAGGGAAATGTGAAAAGAGAAAGCTTCATTGCCCACATATATCTCTCTCTCATGGTAAAAAGCAGAGAGAAGGGAAATACGTAATTTGCCTACCACATTTTTGGGCATTAAAAATAATAATTAAAAAGGAAATAAATACGAACAACAAAGGGTCTTTTGTGGGAGTTTTTGGTGCACAAGGAATGCATGATCAAGCTGCAAGAGAACATCACAATTTAAGACCCGATCCTGCAGGCACATCTTAGTTATCAGTATTATTTCTTATCAGGCTTCTACTGTTAGCAGCACCACTGAATTCTGACTAATATTGGTAGGAAGCATTATGCCTGGTGTAAGTCATTGCAAAATCAGGAGTTTATCAAGGTTTGTGCAGTGAATGATAATATTTAAAGTTTGTGTGAGTGTGGCAAATGATACAATTAGCTAAAAAGTGTATAAACTTGCCAAAAATGATGACTTAGACATACCTGTTGCTCCATTGTCATTTATAAGGCTGCTTAGGATACACTCGGCTTTTAAAAGTTTTCCTGAAAAAAGAACCCCAAAAGATAGATGAATATAAAAATGCATTATGTAATACAGACAGGACTGAATTATTCATGAATAAAAGTCTGTCTGTTCTAGTTAGTCTCCATCTTTCTAATGCATTCACTGTTCACGTTTAAGTGTTTTTAATTCTACATTACTGAAATTAGGACTGCTGTTAAACACTCACAGCTAGATTTAAACTAGTGGTCAGGAAATAAAGGACACCTGTATGTATATTGAGCGCCACATGCAATTTTGCATGCACAGAAACACAGAAGAAACGGTAAAGTAGGATACCTTATAGCTAGGATACTTGCACTATTTTGTACTTAAAAAATCCTGTATGCCAAGTTAATATGTATTACTTTACAGCAGCAGTTCTCAAACTTCATTGCACCAAGACCTTCTTCTGATAACAAAAATTACTACACAACTCCAGGAGGTGGGACCAAAGCCTGAGGCCACTTGAGCCCCACCGCCCTAGTCCGGGGAGTGCTGAAGCCCAATGGCTTCAGCCCTGGGCGGGGGGCCCAATAACCTCAGTCCTGCCGCCCAGGGCTGAAGCCGAAGCCTCAGCCCCACCACTCAGGGCTGAAACCCTCGGGCTTCGGCCCTGGGCCCCAGCAAGTCTAACGCCAGCCCTGGCGACCCCATTAAAACGGGGTTGTGACCCACTTTGGAGTCCCGACCCACAGTCTGAGAACCCCTGCTCTACAGCTCCATCCTGTCAACACTAGAGTGCAGAACTACTGCTGCGAATAGTCCCATTGTATTCATGTGATATGCTCAGTACAATGTGTTTGTAGAATTGGGCTAATAAATAAATAAAATATTTGTTAACAGAAACAACAACCCCTAGCAGAGTTATGGGCCTTGCCTCATTCCTTCCAGTACCCTAGATATTACAATATTACTTACAATCATGCAGATCTTGCCCCTACACAGCCACCCAGCTGTGGGGAAGGAAAAATGCACCTTACACAGAGCTGCTTCTGAGATGCTCCCTACAGGGGGCCGGCACCTGAAGGAGGGCCAGGAGTAGCTGGTGCCATGACTGTGCCCTCCTCCTGGGCCACTCGGCTGGGCTGGCTGGTCATAATGAGGGCAGTATGCTGAACTCATTAAAAGGCCTCAGCTTGCCTGTGGTGCTCCACCCTTCCCATAATGTAGGGCTGTGCTGAACAGGCTGAGCTCTCCACTGTGCCATCCACGCTGCCTCTGCCCCCACCCTGAAGTGGTGTCCTCCGAGGACAGGAAACAGTGGCAGATAGTGGAGGAAAGGAAGAGACTGTCCTCCAGCAGCTATAGTTCCCTGATCCCCTTGACCCCTCTTCAAGGAATAGGGAGCTGTTCCCGGGGATTGATCACAAGCAGAGAGAGGTGGTTTTGGACCGAGGAGGGGTGAGGAGGTTAGGCTGCTACATCATTCAAAGAAGAGAGTGGGGAACAGGGAGGAACAGGCCCTGAGCTGCTGGTCTCTTCGCAGGCTGAGTGGCTCCACGCCCTTCTACACTCTCTCTTGCAAAAAATGTAGTTGTCCCACCTGCTCCCTGGGCTTCCTCCTCTGTTTGTTAGAGAGGAGGGCTAGAGAGGAGCAGGGGCAGCAGCTATGGTGTGCTGCAGAGAGGTAGGGTGATAGGATTAGGACAGATTTAATTTTAGAGGAGGTGAGGAAAGCTAAACTGGGGAAATGCATGGCCTGGCCTGAACTGTACTGAGAGCAGCCTGGCCAGGGACCATCTCTTCTCCCTAAATCCCTCTCCCCATGATGCCCCCAACAAACCCAGGCAGGCACCTTCTTCCCAAACCCACCAATCCTCTGAGCAACCTGGGACAACTACCCCTCCTCAGTAACAGATTTAAGAACTGGGTAGGTGGGTACTGAATTCATGCAGCAAGGAAACATCCTAAACACAGGGTTTACAGTGAAAAAAACACAGTAAAATTTAAATTGAGTTGTTAAAACCAGGCTAGATTCAGTCAGCTTCTCCTTTTACCTTTGGTCCTGAAATAACGGGAAGATACTTTAAAAGCCATTCAGGTACCATCCACGCTCCAAGAGTGATGGAAAAAAAGTACCAATTTACATTAGTGGGTCTGTCAGCTGCATTGTTTGTATAGTCAAGTGGCCCTACTGAAAAAGCGGCTGGGACAGTGCAGAGAAAATGCCAGTATTCTAATCTACTTTTTAAAGGCTCTTGGTCAGAAGTATAGCAATTCAGATACCCCTGTTTGAAACCAGCAGGGCAGATTTGTTAAGGAACAAAAGCTCCAATTAGTATTTTCCACACCCTTTCACAATTTTCTCTACTGCTTTTGGCTCTGAAACCCTTTATGCCAGGCCCTTTGTGCTGGCAAGAGGAGGTGGGAGGGAGGCAGGGGGGTGGGATCTAGGTTTGAAAAGATGGCACTGGGATCATAGGAATGTCATCCCCAGAATAGGACAAAGTATCCTCTTGAAAGTCAAGTAGCTCCTAATTAGAACTGAGCTGAGAAAATGGAGAGAGAGAGCAAGAGAGCACTTAACAAGAGTTTTGTTACCTGAATTTACAGAGATGCGAGCTAGGCGAATAACCACCTGAGGGGCTATTGGTGTGGCTGGCTGCAACTTGTGCAGGCCTTTGGCAATCCGAAGAAGTTTGCTGGAGGCATCCACCCAATATAGGAATCGGTCAATCAGGAACACAATAGCAGCTGCTGTTGCACAGTCCTTGACCATGATGGAGGCTTTCAAATAAAGCTGAAAAGAAAACCAAAAACAGGAGAGAGCCAGGCAGAAACAGGAGAGGTAAAAGAAGTTCAGTTAAGTGTTTACAGAAAATACTCAAGCTTAATAACTCTTTGCGGAATAGTGCTGCTTACACAACACTATGCACTAGACCAAATTTTCAGTCAAATAGTCTTCCTTATTTGCTATCAGATAGTCACACAATTTTACAGAGATTGAAGAAATAGACATTAGGAAAAACAAATAAAATACTGTATGCATTTCTCAATCTGCTTGCAATTATTTTGTTCCCGGGCTTTTGGTAAGGGTGATGGTGATTAAATAAAGTTTATAAGTATTATAAATATTATTTCTGTCTATTTTGTGATTTTTTTTTTTTTTTTTTTTTAGCATGCAAGCTTCTGGTTGGGTAGTTTGTTTTATGGGTTTGTAATGTGGATTTTGTCCCTATTTTGTCTTTTTAATTGTTATACTGCTCCTAGAATGGCAGTTAAGTGCTTTGTAAATAAATTTAAAGGAACAACAAACCAATTAATAGTCATAATGGTAATGTCTAGCTCTTACACTGCTTGGCCTGGAGAAGTACCCAGCACCCTCCCAATTTCCATCTGATGTCACTGACAGCTGCAAGAGTTCCGCATCTAGTTTGTGCGGCAGTTGTTATCCATAAATCTTCAAAGAATTGACATAGGTGGGTAAGTACCATTAGTCCTAGTTTGCAATTGGGAAACTGAGGCACAGAGAGGTGAAGATGAAAACAAAATGCCTTGAGTGCCTCAGGCCACTTATTTACATATGTGTAAATATTTAAATATTATCCAAATGAGTGGCCTGATTTTTAGTGTTGCTGAGCTGCTGGAGTTCCCATTAGCTTAAATGGGAGCTGTGAGTGTTACCTCCAGAGTTTCTTTTCCTTTTTTCCCTAAAAGTCCCATAGGAAATTATGGCCTCTCAGGAGGCAATCAGCTCTCTGCCGGATCAGCCTTAAATATAAATAACTGGCATTAATGCAACATTAAGATTGCAAGATCAAACACTCCTTTATACATCACAAAGAAGCAAACAGGGCAGAAGTCCAATGTTTTTTCCTTTGCAGGTCACCTTTAATGATTTTTAAAGCAGTATTAACTCCCTTGGAGTCTCCTCTGTGGCTGATCCTTCTCACTGGCATGAGGAATCAGCCAGAGTTCCCGAAGGAGCATGCTGTTAGGGGGAAGGGAGGCCAGCAGGGTAGCAGTGTGGATGCACAGAGCCTCTGTGGGTGTCTAGAGAGCCATGCAGATCTTGGGACATCTGCCAGTCTAGGGCCCAAACACTTTGCCCTTTCCAGGGGAGTTGGAGGATCAGTCCCCGCCCCCACCCCCCTTCCCTCCAATGGGGCAATGAGGAAAAGAGCTCCACAAGCTCAAATTAGGAATTTCATACCACCTTTGAGGGTTTGTCTTGTGATGGGGAGAGTAGCATCCAATGATCATTTCACTGAAACGTGTACATTACATGATTATTGTTATCTGAGAAGCAGGGCAGAATGAAGGACCAGTAAACCACGGTAGAAGCCTCTTTTCCTATCTCAAAACATCACTCCGGGAGCACAGGTTGTAGGAGGAATGTAAAGGAGTGTGAAGTTATTGTCCCTTCCTTCTTGTCTGAACTGTCTTTTAACTGGATCCTATTCTACAGAATTCCCATGGGTCACACTGTCTCTTGGTCTTAAGCAAGAGAAAAGTGAAAAGAGTTGTCTTCACAGAAGGGAGAAGAGGGAGCGCAGGTTGCTTCAGGAAGCGAGAAGAGACTCTTGCAATATGGTATAGTCAGGGAACCCATCCCTCCTGTGCTTCCACAGGCACAAAATATGCTTTCCAGCCAGGTCTTTAGCCTACAACCTCCCTGTAACCCTCAATTACCCCGCCTTGTAAAAATGAGGCTAGTAATGCTACTTACCCAATTTTGTCAGGTACTTTGAGATGCTTGGATGTAAAGGGCTCTCTATACAGTGAAAAGTGCAGAGCCAGGAGTGTTTGAAAAATCTAGTATGTCAAGCTCTCTCCCAAAAAGGGCCTGACTCTCCTCTCCCTCACACCAGTGTAAATCAGGAGTAACTCCACTGAAATCAATGGTGTTAAAACTGGTGAGTGAGAGCAGAATCAGTCCCCAAAGCCCTATCAGATACCGCGCGACTGAAGAGAGAACTTTTTCTGAATCACCAGCAAAATTTCAAATAAAAAGGTTAGGCAGCTAGCTCAATGCTTGTAGTTGGCTTATAACATTTCCCTCGCTCATTAGCTCTCCTCGTAGGCACATATTCAATACTCAAATTAATACTCAAAGGTATTTAGGCACCCAACTCAATGGCTATGTCTACATTTATAACAATGTGTAAAGGAGAAGACCATACATATAGCTAGTATCCGCCACAGTGAAAGGTTGGCTGCGTCGACACTTGTCACTCTGGTGCATAGCTGTACCCCACAATGAGAGGCTCCGGACGCAGGGAAAACTCCAGCAGCTCCCCAGCAAGAACAGGTGGTGGCAGGGAGTAAGCCAGAGGGAAAGGCTCTGGTAGAGAAAAGCTCCAGCAGGGAAAGGCCCCCTGCTAGAGCCTTTCCTCACTGCTGGAGCCTTTCACCATGGCCCTGGCAGTGGGACACTCCACTGCTAAAAATAGCACTGTAGACATGAGAGGCACTGCTTGGGTGTGCAGAGGGTTCCTGCATGTAGGGCATGCTACTCTACTCGCCTAAGCTCTCTCTCCCCATCTACACTGCTATTTATATCTGCGCTAGCTGGCTGGGCAGTGTCTGTCTGCTACACGCCACCTTAAGTGTACATGTACCTAATGAGAGTTAGGAGCCTAACTACCTTTGAGAATCTGAGCCACTGAGCCTGATTTTCCTTTCATATGGGTTTTTATACCAGGTTAGCTCCATCAATAGAGAGACTCTCGATTTATACTGATGCAACTGAGATCAGGATCAGGCTCACAGAGGGGATCTTACTATTCTGTCCAGTTTTTAAATGCACAGCTTGCTATGTAACTCTCAGGTGATGAAGAAAGCAAGGCAGGGATGGTTTGGATAGGATATGATGATAGGATAATGGTACCAATCAATAGCAGCATATTTGCTATCTCCCAGCTTTTCCACACTTCAAGGTGGTGTTCTGTTTTTGTTTTTTGTTTAACTTTTTCCTGATTCAGAGAGTGGTGTTTGCTGAAAGGATGGCACTTGAAAGGGATTCCCCACTCCCTGCCTACACATGCTCTACTTCTGCCTGTCCACAATGGAGGAATCCCTCTCTTTAAGCACCTGTAAACTGACCCTGCAAACTACCCATTCTAAATGCTCATGAACACACCATATATTTAAGCACAGAGCATTGCCTAATCTATTTTTTCTCCCCTTCTTCCCTTAATAGATTGGAGCACAAAAGCCTGAGAGAGGGTGACCTACCAAACAAAAGGGCCTTTGAGTTCCTAGGAAAAGTAGACTTGGAGGAGGATGGAAGGAATCCAAGTGGCCCTATTATTTCCACTTGCACTAATTAGACATTTTTCTGTCAGCTATTGAGCACTGCTGAGAGGCCAAACTCACTGAATTCATTTCTAAAGTGTTTACAGAAGTTTGCATCTGTTTGTGTCTCTTCAGGAGGAAAATAAGCACTTCAATAGCATTGTGAAAAATCTAAACGAAGCATCCTATTCTGGAGGGCCTGGCAGCCTTGCAGCTGCATAATTTAACTCCCTGCTCAAAGCTGAAGGCTCTTGTGTCTCTCTCCAAAACCAAATGTACTCAAAATGTAGAAAAGTCAAGCCCGGGGGAGAATCTCCACAATTTTTTTTTTTAAAAAAGGAACGGTTGCATGCTGTGTGGCACATAGCAACGTAGTTTGGTGTCAGTCCTTGTAATTAAGTTCCTGTGTTTCTACCAGTACACTGAGAAATTAATACTCACTTCTTTCATTTGTTGCCAAATAGCATGGCTTTAAAATTCCTTAGCATCCAAAGATAGTGCTGGATAACTGCCATGCTGGGTACGTACACAAAAACATGTACAAAGAAACTCTCGAAACTATTTTTAAACAAACTGAGACAGAGGACCCAATTCTGCTCTCCATAGCACCATTATAAACCCAGAGTAACTCCACTGACTTCAAAGGTGTAACTGCCTAGCTGAGAGCAATCAGAAATTCAGATCTGCTGCTCATACATGGACACTTAAGCCCCTTTGTCCTTTATTGGGAGCTCTCTCATTTACTATATTTCCTATTATCATTTTAGAGAGTGTCTGTATGTGTCTAGATCTAGGGGGAGACAGGGAAAGAGAAATAAATACACGCTTTGTTTTAACATCTGTTTCCATGAAGTGAAATGCATATGTCTAATTGAGTTTATGATACAAAGAGGAATCTCATGGCTGGGAAGCGGAGTCAGGTGGTGACGGAATTAAGTGTGCATGAGATTTCTATACATGGTTGATTGGGAAAAATGCAAAAGAGCCTTTACTGAAAGTGAAGGGCTTTTGCTTAACAGCAGCGAGTGGAAGTGTGTGCTGTTTTCATGGTTTCTTGCATTAGTGCTACAGCTCCGCCCCACATAGAGCTTCAAGTTTGGGTCCCAGCTTTGGGTTCAAAGCCATGACACCTTCTTTGCACTGACAATGGCAGCTGTTCCCAAGACAGGACACAAATTCAGAACCAGAGCCATCTGGCACTAGACCTGGCAGGAACTGTGTAAAATGGATATTACTGGTGTAGTAATGAATGAGGAGGAGGAGGTGAAGAAGATTGGGGAACCCTTAATGTGATGACTAATTTAACAGGAATTAAAAGCACAAATAAATGAAATACTGGTTCACGCCTGTCTATTTATAAAGCAATGAACACATAGGTAAGCATTCCATGAAATGAGTGTCTGTCTGCAGACTCAGGAAAGTTCACATTAGGAAAGATGCCTTTGCAACAAAAAGGGGTAGAAACTTAGGCAGCTAATAAACGGCTTAATTTTCAAAGATACTGAGCACCATTAACTCATCCTGCATTCATCTAGGTGCCTAACTAGGGAACTATGTGCCTAGCTGTAGGCACTCATGTTTGAACACTTCAGCTTTCATTTATTTTGTTAGTGAACACTGAAATTCTTCAGGGAGATCCCAAATGCATGCAACAGGAAGGAATTTTCATGGTGCATATTTCCAGTGGCTTCAGTTATATCTCCTAGGTCTTTTCCTAAATTGACACACAATTTACATCTCATCTATATATATAAATCCTAAGAAATTGCCTATTGCTTGTTTATATTTCTTCCATCCATCTATATCAGCTGTGGGCCAATCAATCAACGAAGGGCCAAAGCATTGAAGGATATGGCATTGAAGGACTTGATTAATGCCCTGTTAGCAAAGCCCATCTTCTCTAGTGGAGACTGGATCTGCTGGGAATTGTTAACCCTGTGGCATTGCACTGGGTTTCTCTGTCAATTTTTGTTAACAATCTAATTGTAGAATAATACAGTTTGCATTTCTGTATAGTTCCTTTATCTGCCAATCTTATAGTCCTCTACAAACACTAATGAATTAAACCTCACAGTATCTCTGTGAGGTTGCTATGTTCTCTAACACCCATTTTACATATGGGTAAACTGAAGCAAAGAATGGTTAAATGACTTGCCCTAGTCATATAGCAAATCAGTGGCAGAGTCTGGAATAGAACACATGATTCCGGACATCTAGTTCCCTGATCAAACTGGTAGACACCACTACCTCACTTCTTATGTAACTTCTGGGTCTGCTGATACAAGCCCTAACCAACTCCCTTCTGAGGTCTTTGAGAGTTTTTCCATTGATTGATTGAGCCTGTTACTAGTAGCCCCAGATACAAAAGAATTTAAAAGCCCTGGAACAGCTTTATTTTTTGAGTAAATGTCTTTCTTCACCATATGAGAACTAAGTTCTGGAACAGTTACAGCTTTCAAGAATCAAAAATTCACTCTCTCTTTTCAGCTTAATTCTCTGGCAATTGCATTTACTATATATTTTTCATTTCCTGCTCTACACGTTAACAGCACGTAGACTTCATACACATGACAACACATGGATCAATATTCACTTGTGAATCTCTGACGCTATGTTGCCATTGAGGAATTCTGAGGATGTCAGAATCAGGAAAACAAAAGCTTGAGTCCCTTTGGGCATTCACTATAACCCCGGGAAGATTAGTTACTAAGTACAGGGAGCACTTGGAAAATGTAAACTGCTATGCAAGTGCTAAGTTTCTGCCTGCTAGGAGAGGAAAGATAGTCCTGTGGTTAGGGCACTAGCCTGGGACTAAGGAGAGCCAAGTTTGATTCCCTGCTCTACCACAGACTGCTGGTGTGACCTTGGACAGGTCACTTAGGTCTAGAGCCTCAAAGATATTTGGTCACCTAACTCCAATTTAAATCAATGGGAAATAGGCACCTCAATATCTTGAGGATCTGGGCCATGGTCTCTCTGTCCCACAATTTCCCATCTGTAAAATGGGGACAATACTACTTCCCTATCTCACAGGGTATTGTGAGGCTAAATCCAGTAAAGGGGGGTATTTAAATATACAAGATGGATGCCCACTGAAGTCACTGGCAAAGCAATCATTTACTTCAATGGTGCTTTATGATCAGAATTTATAATTCCTTCCTCATCTACCTGGTCTAACAATTCTCAAGATATGAGCCACTAAAATCCAGTCCGAGTTGAAGGTGGAGGCAAAATGCATTCTGGTAGTCAGAATAATGTGATTTTAAGATGTAATGTTTTGTGACTCACGAGGGCTTGAAGATACTGCCATACTATTGTTTGAAAACTGGCAATTAACAGGGTTAATTTATATCCCTCAAGGTAAACAAGATATCATACCTTTAAAATGTTTCCTACAGTGTGGTTGTAGCTATGTTGGCTCCAGGATATTAGAGAGAGAAGGTGGGTGAAGTAATACCTTTTATTAGACCAACTTCAGTTGGTGAAAGAGACTAGATTTTGAGCTCCACAGAGCTTTTCTTCAGTCTGTGTAGCTGAAAAGCTTGTCTCTTTCACCAACAGAAGTTGGTCCAATAAAAGATACTACCTCACCCACCTTGTCTCTCTTTAAATACTTTAAAATGGTCATTGGTCACTCAGACTAATAGACAGATATACTGTGGCAATTTACCAGACAGGGCTAGATGTTTTCAGCATTATCACAAGTACCCTTGGCTAATTTACCACAGGATCCAACAGGTAAACAGATCAGATGGAAAGTTTTGGTTTTGTATGCATTTCAGTTTCCTGAGCACTGCGAATTCTGGATTAGAATTAGAGAGCTGGCATTCTCTGATGCTTATAAAAGCTGTTCTGTGATATTTCTCAATTAAAAAAAGCAAGACCTGGGATGCTAGGGATGTAGGCATCAGTAGAAATGAAAGGGAGCCTATGATGGCATGAATTCCTTCCTCAGCACCAGACAGAAACCAAACTGCAGTTCTCAGTTACCTGACTCTCCCTTACACTTGGATCACCTAAGGGAGATCTTATAACATAAGTCAGGTAGCAAAAGGTCAGTCTGGACAGCTAAAGGCCCAGGGCCAAGAGTTAGGGCTTTAGATTATAATGCTCTTTGTTACCTTACCAACAGGTACAAAAAGGAGAAAGCTAAATACTCAGCTCCTGCTGTTTCAAAGGTTCCCATCTCTAAAGTGTCAAGCACACCTGTGACATCTTAATCAGGCCTGTTTCTTTAATGTTAGCCTCTAAACATTTCATTAGGTCAAGTCATTAGGAAAGCTTATTCAGTCCTCATTATCGCACAATTCCCATTGACTTGAATATTCCCATTAACTTCATGGAATTTTGCCCACGTAAGGACTGAATAAGCTTTCCTGAAGTTAAGGTTCAACTAGTTCCCATTACAATAGCTTATTTTAGACTCCCTCCCCCCAGTCTCCCAATAACTTTGCCTTGGAAAATTGTTTTGGTCTGAAAATTGCCGCATTTACTGTGAGGACACAGAAATAAATTAACATATCTTCTTCAAACCTGGCAGAAAATGTATTTTTAGTTAACAGTCATTAAATATTGTTTCACATTGTTCACTCTGCTTGTGAGTTTTACCACTTGCCCTCACCCTGGGTTTCTCCTGTCTATTTAACCTGCAAGCTCTTTGGGACAGGGACTGTCTACTTGTGTGTACAGGGCCTAGCACCATGTGTGGACCCAATCTTGGCTGGTCCCTTGATACTACTCTAATAATAAGAAAGAATGATCATTACTTGAAATTGACTTCTGTTTAATGCTGGTCTCCCTCTAGTCAAAACTGGCTTGCTCTTACCCCTTCCAGCTTTCCATGTAGTTAAATCTCCTTGAAACCTCATATGCTGGCTACATTTGAAAAAGAAAACAGATTTTCAATAAGCAAAGTTATTAATGATTATTGTGGATGGTTTAGAGAAACTCTTCTTTGCCCTGATGCCTACAAAAAGCTTGTCAATGGCTAGGCTGCCAATGAGACCACTGCCCACTATGCTGACCAGTATTGTCTCATTATTTCCTTGTCTATCTGTACCCATTTGCCCTCTTGCTCTTTGGGGGCAGGGACTATCTTTTTGTTCTGTCTTTGTACAGCACCTAGAACAATAGGATCCTGGTCCATGATCATTACAAATATTTAATATAATAAATACAACAATTAATATAACACGGTGCAATCCTGCTCCCATTAATCTCATGGGAGATTTTTGTCACTTACTTCAGTAAGCGCAGGGTATGGCCCTAATCCAGTAAATCACTAAATCACATGAGTAGTCTCACAAGATGACTGCTCGTGAGCATAAAGTTGTCCCACAATGAAACTACTCACATACGTGTGTGTGTGTGTGGACATGTTGCCCTCTATAGGCTGGAAGCAGAACATAGGGACATTTTGATAGCTTACAGCTAACAGAGATCATTCAGAGGGCTAATATAAGCAGCAGAAGCCTCAGGTTTTGGAACTGAAGGGCCAGGAGTCCTGTCTTAGTCCTGCAGGTGTGTGTGGTTTTCTTATGGAGAGGGCATAATCCTTCCAGATTTAAGGTTGCTACCATGGTCTAACAAAGGAAAACAAAAGCAGTCTTATGAGTAAAACAAAAATCCTGACGCTTCCACATGTTTGGGGTTTGGAAGCATTAGGATCTCACTGACAACTGGAACATTTTTTTGGCTTTAGATACAAATAGAGAGCTCCATCCTGAAGTCTCTACCCAGCTCAAATACCCCCTTCATGGGAATTTTTGCTGAAGAAGCCTGAAGAATGAGGTCCACTGTAACTAGCTGGGGGATATGCTCACTTTTAGCTGACCACTCCTTTAAAAACCTGTTTGTCTGTTCAAAAAATGTGAGAAACACTTTGTTGAGCCAGTTAAATTGGGATGGTCATTTGGATATGCCTGTGAATTTTCATCAGAAGACATTTCTAAGAGATGCAGGGAAGATTCCCATTGAATTTGGACTAAATAGGACTTAAAAAAAAAAAAAAACATGGGGGAGGGAAATAATCTTTTAGTCATATTGGAAAAGCAAAAATTCTGAAACAAATACGAAGTGGAGCAGTTTAAAAGAATGATGGAAGCCGTCTCACCTTGACAGGTCAGACAAACTCTTTGTGCCTCCTACAGATGCAGCAACCAGGAACTGATACACCAGTTTTAAAAATGTGAGAATAAGCCAAATGCTGAGGACCAAATTTCAATACACTTACTCCCTTTGGGTAGAACCAAGAAATCAACAAACTATTCACCACGTAAGTCATTACCCAACATGAGTAAGGGTATCAAAATCTGGCGCTTCATAATAGCAACAACGCTCTATGGTAATAAAGCACCTTTCATTCAAGGTCTCAAAGTACTTTACAAACCTTAGTTCATTAAATTTAAGAACTTATTCTAAACTTAATAATTTAGAATAAACGCAGATGAAAATTGTTAAAAGGTTTTCCTCAATATCTACGAAGGCTTATTTTTCTTTCAGAGAATTTAATTATCTCTTTGCCCTCCACATTAAAAAAGAAAAAGTTGTTCAGACTTTTATCTTTCCTCATCAAACTGTAAACATTCCTTTTCAGCCTCATTCTTCTCCCCCCTCCCCAGCCTTTGATTCAAAGAGCTCTTGCTCTGCCTTGAAATTTTATTTAAAATAAAAAAAAAAAAAAAAAAAGGGGGGGGGGGGGGAGAAGGAGGAAAAAAATCCCTTTTCCTGACTAATACTAATAATACAGGTCAAAATGTCAGTCGATCTACAATTAAATGGAAAACAAAAAAGGTTTTCCCTTTTTCCCCCACAGTACAATAGCACTGGAATATAAATTACCGATGAAGATGAAATAATACTTCAAAGCACACGGGGAAGGGCAGCACAGCGTTTACAAAGTATTTTCAACGGCACGATGAAACATTGAAGAAGACGGTAACCCATGGATTTCAAGGGGTATTGGTGAATGGTTTAAAACTAGCATGCGGTAGGATTTTAGGTCCCTATAGTCTATGACCCCATGATATGCTTTGTTTAACAAGGGCAGCTGCAGTTATCAACAGATGTTTCGGCAATAAATAATTGGTATCATCTCGGAAAAGACCCATCTACCTGGGGAGCGGGCATAATGCTGAAAACACTGCTCCACTATTACAGCCACATTAATCTCCTATCTATCCCGGTTTCTCGGGGAGTTTACTGCAGGTGTTTATCCTGGGAGAGAGCAGACAAGTGCTCCAAAGTTAGAAAGCTTTGTGAGGATTGTAAAGGAGGTCGGCCTCTGCCATAAATTTCTGTCTAGGGCCACACACACCAAGAGAAAAAAGAAAATACCAAAATAAATTGAGAATTACAATAAAATCCTTCTTATCAGTGGAGCGTACAAAAGCAAACACTCCCCACTTATTAGTAACATGTAAGGGGTGCGAGTCAAGCTTCCAATTTTCTTTTTTTAAAGCTATTTGTGCTGATGTGTAAAAAATATGATTGAAGTTCCTGGATCCAAAACTTGTTGGCTGTACTCAGGCCTGACTGAATGGAATCCCGGCCTCAGTGAAGTCAAGAAGAGTTTTGCCATTCATGTCAGTGGGGCCAGGATTTCTCCCTAGGTCTCTTGGGCCTGACTCCTCTTTCACTTGCACCAGTGTAACTCTGCTCACTACTCCTGATGTACCTCACTATAAGTGAGAGGAAAACTGGAGTCCCCTCATCTTTAGTTTAACTCTGTTTTTAAACAGGCACCATGAATCTAAATATCACACTTGACTTCAAAATAAACAAACAAGCAAACTTGATATTTCTATAACTGGAAAAGGCTGGAGAAAAAGTGGGGTTTTTTTTATCCATCACCTTCCAGGCTTGGGTCTTTAGGCACCAGATATTGATTGTTTAGGGCTCAATCCTACAAAACCTTTCTTGGGTGAGTAATCCTTACTCTTGTGAAAAGCCCCATTAAAATCAAAGGGGTTTCTTGCATGATGCAGAAACATTTTTGCAGGTTTCTGTTGTGGAGTTTCGTCCCAAAATTGAGGACCCAATCCCACATGACCTCACTCATGTGAGGAGTCCATACTCCGCGCTATCAGCCCCATTGAACTAAATTCCAAAATCAGGTTTTACAAAATATTATATAAATATGTATTTCAGGATTTTATTTTAAATGTCAATGCAAAGTTTTCTGGGAGGATTTAAACATTCTCCTCTTTTGCTGGAAACGTGAACACAACAGCATCACAGTAGTGCAAGATCACTGGAACGTTAAAGAGGCTAATAAAGTGAAAGTGACTAATCTATTATTATTAATTTATTGTTTGTATTACCATAGCAACTAGGAGCTCCAGTCATGGATCAGGACCCCATTGTGCAAGGCGAAAACAGAAGAAAGGCCATCCCTACCCCAAATGCATCAAGTGCAGAGATTAGTAAACAGCATAAATGAAGTAAAGTTATTTTTATGTTTTTGTTTTGAATTAATGAACAAATCATTCCTTGTAGGCATATTCCTGCCCATTTATATAATTAGTTCTGCTTGAGGGAATACTATCAAAGTCCTTTTAGATACTTTCTTTCCTGTACCATTATACAGTAGCAAAATATTTGTACACATGGAGATGTCACTGCTTCCACCCACTATATCCTGCCTGGAGCCTTTCTGGGTATGTCTACACTGCAATTAGACACCCATGGCTGGCCCATGCCAGCTGACTTTGGCTGGCAGGGCTTGGGCGAAGGGGCTGTTTAACTGCAGTATAGATGTTCAGGCTTGGGCTGCAACCCAAGCTCTGGGTCCCTCCCACGTTGCAGGGTCCTAGAGCCCAGGCTCCGAACAGCTACACTGCAATTAATCAGCTCCTTAGCCAGAGTCCCACAAACCTGAGTCAGCTGGCACGGGCCAGCCATGGGTTTTTAATTACAGCATATACGTATCCTCTGATGCCAACCTCCTGCATTGTCCACCGGGACTCATTTCCCCACTATGTGCTGTGCTCTGAAGCCTGGTCTACCCGGGGGGGGGGAAGGGTGTAGGGGAGGGACGGGGAAGAAATCAATCTAAGTTATGCAACTTCAGCTACGTGACTAACGTAGCTGAAGTCGACGTACTTAGATCTACTCACCACGGTGTCTTCACTGTGGTGAATCGACTGCTGCCGCTCCCCTGTCGGTTCTGCCTGCGCCTCTCGTGACGGTGGAGTACAGGAGTCGATGGGAGAGCGCTCGGGGGTCGATTTATCGCATCTAGACTAGACGTGATAAATTGATCCCCGCTGGATCAATTGCTGCCCGCCAATCCAGTGGGTAGTGTAGACATATCCTGAGTTAGGCTATTTTGCCCCACTGTCAGGCACAGCAAGAGAGTCTCTTAATAATCAACTTAAAAGCTCTCATTGGGTTGCCAGCTGGGAATGGGGGTGAACATCATCTTAGATCTCAAGTTCAAGTCTGAGTCTCAGCTAGCCCACAGCCCAGAAATCTAACAGAAAGGCCTGATTTTGCTCACACTGACATCAATGGAAGAACTCCTATTAATTTCAATGGGAGCAGGACTGGGCTCCCAGTTTCCAAACAGCAATACTATCCTTTATCCTTCCAGCTTTCATTATGTCTAGCGTATCTAGAGATTAGGTACTCCATGAAGAGTGATGGCACAAAGCCACTGTCTCCAGGATATGGATTCATTAAAATCACAACAGGAATTATTCTAAGCTGTTCATACTAATCGGAACCTCATTTCATCTGGGGAATTCAACTAGGGAAGCGATGGGAGTTCCATATCTAGTTTGTGTGTGATTGGCCCTTTTCTGATAGCTGCTTCCTCAGATTAGTTCATTAACAAAGTCATTGTCTGCTAAATTACAGTGAGGAATGGTGTCATCTGTGTAGCAGTAAATATAGAGGACTAGGGCACTATACACTCAAGAATTGCATTTGTAGATTTTAAAGGAACAGGTGTGCTGAACTTCATACCAGTAATTCATGCAGCCTTGCACTGATCATATCTTGCAGATTTGTTTTGTCTTCTGGGCTTATGGCTTGTTTGTATTGCCACTTCTCTGGCACGAAGGGCCACTTCATTTCCTTTGCCTCTTCAATAAGGGTCCTTAGATCATCAGGGAGCGAAGCTGAAAAGGTCAAAGTGCAGGTAAGGAAATTGCAGATAATTCAGCCTCTGGTGTTATGATGTAGCATCTAACCCGCAAAAAGCATTCCCTTGCCTGCACCTCTTCTGAGGGACTACAAGCTGTTGGTTTTTGTCACAAGAGTAATAATGAGAGGGGTGCATCTCATCGGTTGCTCTGCTATGCCCTGCAGGTAAATTGGGGCTGCCAGACATTAAAAAGGTTTTTAGCAGGAAGTAAAACACTTTGGTGGCCGTCTATGCGTGAAGAACTAGAGAAAGAAACGTAGGAAACATTTTCCCCAAAGAACAGGTTTTTGGCTGAGTGAATTAACCCAACCAACAGCATGGTAAACCTATCCCATTTGCTAAAGACTATTAGAAATCTGCTAACGACTAAAAAGGACTAAGATAATTAGAAGGCTTGGAAAGTTTGTTAAATAATTCTTCAATGTCCACATTTGCCACAAAGGTCATTGGCAATGAATTATTCAAGCTGCAGTAGTAGAAATAATTGTGGATCACCCCCCCCCCCACACACACACACACACATACTCCCAGTACCACAGTGAAAGGAGTAATAAAACTCAGTTATGTAGAAAAATGAAGACAAAATTATTCAGTCCATTTGAATGGCTGATGTATGGCACAGGGAATTAATTCTCTACAAATGCCCTGTATTTACCAGTTGAAACTGCATCACCCATACAGAAAATCCATGGACCAAATCTTCATCTGCTATACAGTAGGGTAGTTCCTTTGAAGTCCATGGAGCTACATGGATTTACACTAGCTGAGGATCTGGCAATATGTGCCTGTACTGTTATGCTTCATTTTCAGTTTATGTTAGAAGTAATAATACTCCATAACATATAGGGTAGAATTTTCAGAAGTGTTCTGCATAGATTAACTCTGCTCCTGCTGGAGCCAATGGACCACTGACTTCAATGGAAGCAGAATCAGGCCAATTTTACACTTTTGAATTCCCCATTGGCAGTGCCTTACATCTGAGGATTTCTAAGTCCTATTTAAAATGGGTATTGCACAGTGAGGTTAAAGGCCTGATTTTCAGAGGTGAAGAGCACCCAGCACTACCATTGACTTCAAGTGGTATGTTGCATGCTCAGCCCCTCAGTGATTTGCCAAAGGTCACACGGTGAGTCAGTGGCAGAGTTAGGAATAGAATAGATGAGGCATGAATCCAGGTCTCATGACTCTCAGACCTCTGTGCTAACTACCAAAACTTTATGACTCCCACTGCTAATAAAAGTGGATTAACCAGGGATTATTGACCAGCTGGGGTTAATGGCAATCATCAGCTGCGTATCTAGCCCCAGCTGGTCATTGATCCCCAGGAAAAATCCTGTTCTGAGATCATCATTACTTAATGAGATAATGAGTTAAATGTACTTCTACATTTCTACAATATCATGATATCTTAGAGATAATAAATTAAAACCCACATTTCTTATCCTTATTAAAGTCTACTTACTGACAGTGAGATCTATTGGGCTGTAGAATAGTTTTTCTTGGAAAAAGATGGAAGCCCTGACATTCAGGGACAAATTTTCAAAAGTTGCCTTTAAAATTATGCCCACATTTTTGCACATATTATCTCACTCAAGTGACATTGCACTGCAGTTATATGTTGCTAGCACCCCACAAGCAGCCAGGATTCCCCAGTGTTTTGAAGCACTGTCTGGGCATTGACTGTATTATTCCCACTGCTGCACAGGCTGGCAGAGAGTGAAGGCACGGAAAGGTGGCTCAATGGAATGGTCAGAGGGGATGACAGCTATGTAGCATGCTCACCTCTTCCCAGTGCTAATAGAAACTCTATGATAACAATTGTGATAACACATAAATAGGATTGAGGGAAACTTGGTTGACCACAAAGAGGACAGAACTAAGATCCTGCCTTTTTATGTATAGTAGCCTTAAACAAAGAGGAAGTTTCCCCTGGCCGAGGAGCCTGCTGGAGCCTGCTTGGAGACCCTGCGTCCCAGAAGGTGCCACTCTGGTGCGCTCCCGGGCTGTCAAATGTGGCTGACAACTCCAGCAGAGAAGCTTCTCCCAGCTTCCCCTTCAGCCCAGATCAGCAACAGCAGCAGAAGGAGAAAGAGGTCAGGCAGGCTAGCAAGCAATACCTGCAGAGATGCCAGAGTCAACTTTTTTGCCAGAGTGACTTCTTTGACTCAGACATTTGCAGTTAATAGATTTAACAGTTGCGGATATTGACTTGCTGCATCTCACTGCTTGCAACTTCCCAACATTGCCATTCTCTCCCTTTCTTCTTCCTCATCTCTCCCCTCCCCAATAAAAAAAAAAGCACACTGAATTAAATAATACCGACATTTAGAGGACAGTAACAGGATCAAGCATTACAAAAGTAATAAGTAATGTGGTTTGGGACACTCGTAGGCAGACTCTCTAAGACCATTACTGTTACCCTCAACTCCAGTGAAATTTAAATTTGCATTAAACATTTGATTTTAATTAGGCCCCGATCCCGCAGATGAACTCTGTTCCCATTTGGATGCAATAAAAAGCAAAGGATAGAATAAAGCCTAATTCTTTCCTATTATCTTAACCAAATGTCTTTAATGCTGTGTTAGTTAAAACAGAATTTAGGATAAAATTTCCAAAAGCACTTAAGTCACTTGGGAACTTTAGTCTCATTTTCTAAAGTGACTTGAGCACTTAGACCAAGATCCTTAAAGGTACTTAGGCACCTTACTCCCATTGAAATCAGTGAGAGTTTTCAATGAGAGTAAGGTGCCTAAGTACCTTGAGAATGTGGGCCTTACGAACCTAAGTCTCACTGAAAGTCAATGAGTCTTTTAGGTTGTCTTTGGGAGCAGGTCTTCTTAAGCATTTGTAATGTGCCTAGTACAATGGGGCCTCCAATCCTTACTGGAGCCTCTGGATGTGACTGCAATAAATACAATTATTGTATTGTGTGCATTGTATCATTATCTATGGAACCACAAAATATTGCAGTGGCAACTATAAATAATTCTGCACTCTTCAGCCAAAATCCAAGCACCACCGATTTTATGGCATGGCTGTGTTATCACTGTAAGCAATGTAAATTCACGGCTAATTAGGAGGGCTGAAGAAGGAGATGAAACTACACTGAAGCTGATTTGTAGGATTTATAAACAAAACAAAAAACCTTAAGTAAGGTATGGTGAGGATTCTTTTTTTCCCCATTTGTGTGTGTTTGGCTTTCAGTTGTTCCTATGTTTGGTCTGAAAACCAGTTTGACAAAGGCAATGTCTGGGGGAGGGGAGAGAAGAAAAACCCCCAGCGTTTGTGTTCAGAGAATCCCCTTGGCTCAAACTGCTGCCATAAGTGACCCTGTACTAATGCCATTCTGTTGGAAGCACATGTGGGCTTGATGAATCAGTTATATCACAATCTGATTGTTACTGCTGTTTAAAAGCCACCTGCCATAGGAAAGGGGATCTGCAGTCTGAGATCATCCAGCCAACCTGCAGTCTGTGCCCTCCAGTAGAATACACACACAGACAGCAACTATGATTAGGTATTAATATTATTATCACTGCCCCATTGCAAGTGGATTTTCTTCTTTTAGCCAGCCCTTCCTAAGAAAAGCCTGAGCCTCACTTCAGTCTCTGATCACTCACTTCCTGAAGCAGTTTACCTGAAGGGCCATGTCTAATTTAGTAACTATAAGGGCACTGATTTACCTTATCTGGAACTAAGCTGATTATTTCTCATGCTTTGTGGCATTTAATAGGAGAAAAGAAGAAGAGAAGGATGAAGAAGAAAGCACTACCTGATTAGGAGTTCAAGAGCCCATTCTAAAGAGTGATAAAGCTTAAAGGAATTTGTGATGAGAAAACAAAGTACCCTTTGTAGAAAAAGAAAAATCTTCCCGTATCTATAACAGAAACCTATCCACCACCCTCAAACACAACCATGCTCAGAAACTAACTGAGATGCTTGATAGCCACTGACCTCCCAGTAAGATCATGGGTTTGCAAATCTGTTCCAAGCAGACTAGAATACAAAATGGGTCAATATGTACTAAATATTATTAGGATTGAATCACTCATGCAAAGTGGGGAGAATGCCCTGAATGCATATAGTACCAACTACAGACAAGTGAACTAGTTGGTGAGAAACACATGCACTCTTATTAAAAAAAATGGTTTTGGCTTTTTAAAAATCTCAGATTCAACTATTAATATTTTCCTTTGTATTCAGGGCATGAGTAATTTTTCTGTGTGGCAAAACAGAATAGGTATACTCTCCAGCTGGTGACAGAAAGAAAGACACTCAGAAAACGAATTCAGTAATGAAAACTCAAAATAATTCTTTATGTGAAAAATAAAAGCTATGATGGTGTAAGGTTGGGTAGCCCCTTAGAAAGCTTATTACAGACTGACTAGAACTAACAGTAACATTTGGCAGGTTCTCATATCTAATACAAATTTACATTTCACTGGAATTGAAATAATTCAAAACACCAACCATCACACAATGCTGAAATAAATGCTAGCTTCTCCATAGGACAGGCAATGAAAAACTCTTGAATCTTAGCACTCATTTTGTATGTATTTATTCCAAATATTAAAGGCAGAGGATATTCTTTCAATATGGATATTGCAAGTGTTTTTCTTGGAACACCACTTGTAGAGGTGTTGCATGTTTTACAAGAAAGAGATTCAAATGGTGAGATTTTTTGATGAGGAGAAACTGTTAAATACATAAGCAACAGACAAATTCCTAGTGAAAGGAAAGTAAGTAAGTGCCAGCATTCAGAAGTTGCATCTTTTTTTTTTTTAATAATTGAAATTTATGTGCATCAGCAAACTTTTGGGCATTGTTCTTCCCAAACTAAACTGTTCCTTATAGGCTCATGTTTACTGAAGCCTAAAATTGGAACTGACAGCAATTCACTGCAACAAAGTGGGCTTCTTTCCCTGCCTGCCTGTAGCCCACATCCCATTCACGTCCTAGAAATCCAGTCATCTTCTGACACTCATCTGCTGGGAGAAGAAAAATAGGACAGGGATGGGGATGTGTCACTGTGGCAAGGAAGTTCACAGCAATCTGCTGGCTTGTTCCTGGGGCCTCTCGTTGAGACCTCACCTTTGCACTGCTGGAACTCTCTCTTGTCTTCCTCCGATGCATCAGACATCTTGGGTGAGAGCACATCGAGAGCTTGCTTGCACTCCTGAAGCAGTGTAGCCACGACTTTTTGATTATTCATGATGCCTGCTCCAACTCTGCTGCGAATTGGGCGTCCCTGGGTGAGCAGTGATCAATTACCTAGGAGAAGACACAAATTCTAAATGAAAAGGATCCCTTCAAGGCTGAGGTACCTGGTGAACAAAAGAGAGGGAAGATGATTAACTAAAGCATCATCAATTATCTGTGAGACTCAAGCAGGGAGAGATAATAGGGGAAATACATGACAGCCACGGAAGACTTTATTAGAGGAGTGTGTGAAATAACTGCAGGGTCTCTGTGACTAACTGTGCAAGGCAAACATCTCTGAGGTACCAGAGAGCAGAGAGAAAGGGCTTGCTTTTCAATGGAGCCATAAAATCACAAGCAGTGCAGTGACTAGCCAGGGTGCACTGAATCCCTTTTCACTTAGGAGACTCACGCAGTCAAGTGCTTTTAGTTTGAACTGAATTGTAGACCTTTTAACACAGAATTACAGTGAAACGCCACATTTTCAAACACTTGCTGGGTGACATGGCATATGCTTACTGGAGCCTGCAGGGAAAAGTTAGGCTGTATAATTTTTACTCATGGGCATCGTAGTATGCAGCTCTCTCTTATGCACCCTCCCCGCAACTTCTCTAATCAACACAACACGCTGCTAATCCCCCAATACAATATTCTCTCTAAATAATCTCTTGAAAGGAATCTTTCCCGGCATTCAAGATTTCAGAATCTATATCTAGAGATACTAGTGTTTGCTTCAATGGCTGTCAACACAGTGTGACATAGACAAACTATACACAAAAAATCTAGTTTGAAATTACAGAAAACTATGGAATTAGTTCAGCTACAACAGCCACCTTAGAACATAGAGGGGGAAGAGGACTGTTTTTTATATTATGGGAGGGGCTGGTAGCACTGCCTATTATTAGGATTGCCTGACATTTCCCATTATAAGATCCTGTTTTCAGTTGCTTATAACTTTGCCGAATGTAAACCATTTTGGCTGAAATTTTCCATGTTGGCAGTCTGCCTCAGACTGGACTTATTTAGAAAAATTTCAGCTGAAATGGTTTCCAAGAATCAGATTAGAGAAAGATATATTGTTTTGCCCCTGTTAAATTTTGGTGACCTTCACTTTGAGAACTTCTAGTGCTCCCCATTTTGGAGCAGGGACTTGAAGTTTGGCATAGGGTGGCCTTTGTGTCAGGGATGAGCCTTTTGATGACCCTGTGAAAATATTCCAAACTTTGGCCAAGTTATAAGCCTTGGAAAAATTGAAGTTGACTCCTGCTCAGAAGAGACTTTGATTTTAGCAGTGAAATTCCTCAAAGATACCAATTGCATAGGGTGACCAGAGAGCAAGTGTGAAAAATCGAGACGGGGGTGGGGGGTAATAGGTGCCTATATAAGAAAAAGCCCCCAAAATCAGGACTGTCCCTATAAAATCGGGACATCTGGTCACCCTACAATTGCACCGGGCCTGCTCCAACTCAAGACTGAGCAGGGCTTTCCCTGCATTGCATCTCAGGGCTGCTGCAGGCTGGGCTGAGTCCAGGTTCAGGTCATGGTTCTGAAAATGAGAACAGAAAGCCTGTCAACGACCCCCGTTAGGCCCAGGCAGTTTGGAAGACAAAGCTGCTTGATTCAAATGCAGAGGGGACAAGAGCTGGACCTGCAAGGGGAGTGAGGGATAGATTGGCATAAGGAACCTGGGTAGAAACTGGGACAAAGAGCTGGGGGGCAAACACTGAGACTGGACAAGGAGCCTGGGAAGGAAAATTGAGACTGGAAAACTGGAGGACAGATTGTGGGAGGGAGACAGATTGGATGAGCTAGAAGGAAAGGTACTGGGACTTGCTGGTCAGTGAGACTGGGTCAAAAAGATGGGGTCACTGGAAATGGCTGGATAAGGAGAAGGTGAAGACAGGGATGGGAAGTCCAAAGCCATGTTGCCTGATCTATTAATTGTATGCTGATTATATTAGTAATTTAGTTTCCCTAATTAGCACTTTGAAGTTTGGTAGGTTCTTGTATCAAGATCAGGCCCAGTATTATCAGAACTACTGTTGCAACCATGCACATTGAGAGGTCCTAATGTAACATGCACACTCTGGTTTATAACAGTTTTATTAATACAGTTAGCAAATTCACAAACACTCCCACCCAGCAAAGCAGGCAGAAAAGGATAAAATGAGTGGAGCATCCATATACTTATCCCCATCCCTTGCAAAACAATCTGAAGTGTTAGTCATCTTCTTCCTCACCATCACCAGTGGTCATCATCCTGGCATCTCCCAAGAGCTACGTCTCTCCCTCTCAAAGCACACAGGCTGGGATACAACTTTCATAATGTGTTATGCTGATACCACTATGCCTAATGCATATTCAGTAGGGGTTTCAGCCTCTTTTCCTTATTTATAGCTTATTTAGGTGCTATGTTGGGGTACCCGTCTCCGAAAGGCTACTAATCTTTTCCCCACATGCTTATTTGCATGTGTGTCAATTAGTTTACCATGGCATTCTTGTGACCAGACATCAGCAGATGTCCTTAACTAAAAATATCCTAAAAAAGAATCCCATATTGTGCTTACCTATCAGCAGTTTAGTTATTACAGTGTTTTATCTTGTGATTCTTATGATCTAGCTTACTCTTGGTTAGCTACTTATGCCAAGGGTTTTGGGGCCTTATGCCAGGCTTCCCCTAGCACATACCTATACCTATAGGCTACAGTGATAGACCTAGGACTTTCTGGGCAAGTAGACTGGGACTGGTATGAAAACCCTGAGGAGTGGAAGCTGGGTCTGGCTAGGTGAGGACAATGGGATTGGGACAAGGAGCAAGGGGTGAGGAAGAGACAGGATTAGGGCAGGGTCACATTGGAAAGGATGGGGCAGAAATGATCACATTTTGGGGGTCAGAGCAGAAAAGTCTGTGCCCACGGAGCACACTCCCCTACAGAGCCTAGAATGGAACCCAAGATCTCTGAGTCTCCCCACTCCTCAGCGGTCAGCAAATATTCGTGAAACCCTGGCAAACTCTCTCATCCCGCGCCAACACTGGTCCACATACAGGATGACAACCTGCTACCACTATCATTTATTCCCTTAACTCCACTGGCAGAGGTTAGTGTAATGGCTCTAAAGGTTCCAGTTCTGCTGATGACCCATGTGGGTGTCAATATCATGCCACCTGATGGAATTTCTGAGAGGGGTTTCAGTTTGGAATTTACACACAATAAACTGTGTGAATTAAACATTATTAAGGTTGCAAAGTCAAGCACTCAAAAGTCAGGAAATGCCAGAATAAAGTTGCCTGTGAAATCTTTTATCTGCATTTGTTGCAGAAGCTGGAAGATGAGTAGTGAATGAGGAAGAGGATTACAGGAAGAGAAAGGATGGTCTTGTGGTGAAGGCACTTAAATGCTGCAAAAAACAAGCACAAGCCTATAAATCACTCCCACGTTACTCAGGGTTTCATTGATTTATGAAGCATGTTCTTTTTGCAGTTACAGTTCAGGACAGAAACAGGAGGCAGATTCTCAGTTTTAAGTCCTATATCTCTAGAACAGTCTCCTGTCACCAGTCTTCTTTATGTTAACAGGAGTTTTGTTCACTTCACATGAACCCACTGGAAGGAATTACGACTTCAATAAATTCATTGTAACAGTTAATCCTTGAAAGTGAGTCAGTGGAGGCTGGGATGCTCACAAATTTGGTGGCTGTCCCTGAACAGGAATGGGTTTTTCACAGCAAGTCTATAGAAGATTGCCCCACTCCACTAGTGCTGTCTTCTCCCTGGTGTTCATCAGGGATGGTAGCAATAGAAATAGGCCTGATCCAGTGCTCTGCATTCTCCCAAGCATGCAGAACAGTCAGCAGAGCTCCACCGCCAGCAGAGGATGGGGGAATGGCAAGGAACTACTTTCTGGTCATGTGGTCTCCTTAACTCCCCAGAGAGCCTGCTGGCTGCTCTTTGGGGACAATGAAAGAGGGAGCTCTAATGCTCCCTGAGACTGTGGTCCCTCTAGGGTCTGCATCACTCCACAACACAGGGCTACACTAAATGACATAGTCTAGCTTGGAAGCCTGGTCTTCACTGCAAAACATTATGGTGAAGACTCCAATTAACTTATAGAATACTGACCACAACAGTACATCCAGCATAGATAAGGCACAAACCCTGTTCAGCATCATGTCAGCTAGTCATGTTTAAACCCTAATTTAGCTATTGATAACTTAAAAACAAACAAACATCAATCATCCTAAGGTTAAAACCTACCCTCTCTTCTTCCCCCCCTCCAAAAAAAGATTCAAATCTAAAGGACAAGTGAAATTGTAGGCCAAATTGTTTGTCAAGATCACTGGAAAAGGCTCATCACAACTTCGCTTCACAGAGATCCCTTTTCCTAAGCATCTTTTGTACAGGCATAAGTAGTGAGAACTTCAGTTTGCTAAACTTGGTAGCATTGCTGAAAAAGTACATCCTTATAATATCAAAGCACTCTCCTCCTTATCCCATTAGGGCTAAAGAAATTGATCCAGTTACAGGCTACCTTTCAATCAAAGAAGAAAAAAAGAAGCTCTCAACTCAAGCTACTATAAAACACCAGAGCTACATTTACCATTAGGCACACTGACATCCAATTGATTTATCTGACTAAACAATCCTGTTTGTGAAGGGGTGCATGTGACAGTCCCATGAGTACATCTCAGGTTAAGACGAATCATCCCTGCCATATGGCCCTAGCTCTATTCCTGCACGTAAATAGATTTCTTTAAAAAAAAACTTGCTTTTCTGGGAAGCACTTTATTACCATACATACATGTATTAGTTTACACTCTCTCTCTCACCACAGAATATGTGTATATGGAAAAGAGAAAGAGAGAGAGACCCCCACCAACTCTGGAAATAGCATGCATTAGCAGCTGGTTGGAGGAGAAATGTTTTGGGCCACATCATCAGATAAATACTCACAGAAAAAAAAAATCTGTGCTAAAAATGCACTAGAGCAAGAAAGAACACGGAGCTGGCCTTAAACACAGTGCTCAAGGAACAGGGGAATCAAAGGGAGCTTTGCAAACAGTCTGACTTGTGCTGCGTACATTGCAGCTGGACCCCAGAATCTGGCCCATTATTCTTTAAGTGAGACTTTAGAAACATGTATATAGTTTTCCCAGCTCACACTGTGATTTTCAGTAGTTTTGAGGACATTTTTGTCTACTGACCACAAATATACAAGAAAACACTTTTTCCCCTTGGAATTCAATCACCTCTTCCAGGGTGTCCACTTCCAAGTTGCCCCCAAGGTGAATGATGGGTTAAAAAAAATTCAAACTCCTTACTTAGCCACTTCAGAAATAGTTTCCCATAAAAGATCTACACCTCTATAGTAACTGGACAGTGTAGTCAGGAAGAATACGTTCTCTTCACGTTATTGAGCACCACAGTGTAGATTTTGATCACAAGTCCTAAAACTTTTATTGGGAAACAATTTGGCTAATCAAAGTACACTCTTCAGTTGTTCATGGGCAACAGGTAGACTGTTCCCAGGATAATGAAAGCCAATCCATTTTTCTTCATATTTCCCACTTGCTGTTGTGCAGGAATGCTAACTATAGCATCAGAATATTTTTTATTCCTCCTCTGTCCCATGCAAAATATAGTCAGTATAGATTGTTAGCCAATAATCTGGGCTTGTCATACATTGCCAGCAAGAAGGAGTGGCATAGTAGTTAGAAAGAAAGGCATTTCTTTGGTGGATGCCACTGCAAAGTGAGTCTACATGTACATATACGTGCTGTACAATAATGAAATATTTATATGATTTGTTGTATATCATGAGCTTCCATGTGTTGATGAATGACAGAAGGGTCCCTGGGTTGAAAGTAGCCATGTGTTCATTCTGGTGCTCTCTTTTGCCATTTCTTACATAGCTTAATAAAAAATAAAATAAATACTAATAGTATTAGAATGCTAAATACTTCTTCATCTCCAATAAAAAGAGACTCCTAGCTTGCACGTTACGTATACAACACCCTAAAGTCGAGTACATGACCAAACATTATCATGAGCAGATGGAAGGGGTCTTAGGGCACCAGAGCGGAACAACTGAGAGACTCCAATAGGATTATGAATGTACATTTCACCGGTGTATAACTTTTCAATTGCATTTATTAATTTTTATAAACATAGGCCTCTTTCCTGGCTTGGTCCTGCACCACCTTGAAGTCAGTTGCAAAGTTTCCATTGGCTTCAATATTTCAGGATTGGTCCCTATATCAGGGTCCCAAGAGTTAGACCAGCAGCTCTATAACTATGGTTCCTAGACTGCCTGCAGATTGCAGAGAAAGCTGGCAGGTCAAAAGGTGCTGGCTTCTCCTCCAAGATCCTGGAAGCAGCTGAACACAAAAAGGAGGAGCCAGCACTATGGCCTCGTCCATCGCTACCTAGGAGGAGGAGAAACAGAAGCCAATCCCAGAGGCTGGAGCCATTGGGTGGACTGGAGCTGTCAGCTGCGAGCAGCAGCAACATCTGGGAACAGAGTTAAGAGCCTCCAATAAGAACGCCCAGGGGAGAAGCTACCAAGTGGCTCAGCAGCATTTTCAGGGGGGGCAAACTGCAGGGAGGAAAGGGCATCAGAATGCTGGGTTAACACTGGCAAGAAAATAGAGAAGAAAGTGATTAGGCAGAAAAGCAATGTAGCCAAGGAGCAGAGGAGAAGGGACTCGGGGGGGTTGCACAACATGTGCCGAAGAAAGGAAGATCTGACAGCAGGGAAACATGCAAGAGGAAAAGACAATCAGGTCCCAGGGAAAGTTGGGGGTAGGCGAATAAAGAATATGGAGAAGGAGATGAATTGAACAGCAAAAGAAGACAGCATAATTAAATTTTTCCCAAAGAGGACAAAACCTTTATTGTATTAAAAACACCAGAAAATACCTAGTACTTACACAAATGCTGTAGTTGCCACCCAATGGGAATGACAGTAGGAGGCGGGGGGGGGGAGGAGGGAGGGCGCCATGAGATGATTTCTTTAGCAAGGTGTGGACCGCACTGTGAAAAAGTTTCAGAACCCCTGAGCTAGAACATCACAAAATCTGCCAAAAGAAATGAATTTTAAGTTATATTGTGGGTAGGAGGAAATGTGGGGCTTCGCCTAACTGGACTGCAATCAGTTTTGAAGCCATTTTTGAAAAGCAATCAACAGACACTCCAAAAACGGAGCAAATATAATAATCATTCGAGAAGCTGTGAACAATGTTTAGGAAATGTTCACAGTGTTACGGTCCTGAAATCCAAATTAGAGTTTCTCAGCCTTTTGTCTCTGAAAATATATTATCCTAATTTTGATCTTATTGAGGCCATTCTACAATTCCAGGGAGACCAATGAAGGGGAAGCAAAGACCTGATGATTTCCATGTAGAGGCTGCATTTATGGATTAATCCCAACAGGGAGCAACTAAACCTCATCCCAGGGGCATTTCAGCTGGGACGCAGCACAGTCAATTGAGAAATGGGGTAGTTATTTATGACTGGGACTGTTTTGACTTTCAAATAAACATTTTAATTATTTTAAGTGCTACACTGAAACTCAGAAATCAAACACTGTTTTAATTTTTAAGTCAGCTGTGCCTGCTTCTCCTCTCCCCTCCCCCTTACTGATGGAAGATTCAAGCTGGGTTTAAATGCCATAGAGTACATGATACTGATCTTCATGTCAATCACATCAAAAAGCGTTTCCCCAAAGCAAAATCCACTGCTGAGACACATTGCAGAGAGCAGGAAGAGAGGCCTTGTCTACACCAAGCAGACTTAGGGCCTGATTCTAGGAGTAACTCCAAGGAAGTCAGTGGGGCTGCATTAGTCTAAAACTGATATACATAAAAGGTGCACCCACAACTTTCAATGATTTAACTGGAGTTAGATGTACTCAACTTCTCTAAAAATCAGGCCCTCTGTGACTGGCTTAGACACCCTGACACATCTCACTGTATCAAAACATTCTCATATTTCTTCCCCGGATATTCATGATCTAGGTGATATTTTTTCTCAACCACGTGAACAACTTTAAAAAAAAAAAATCTGATCCTTTATTTTTATATGAAAACAGTTATTTTTAATATATTTCCATTAAAATTAAATGTAAATTCCATTTAGTAGAATGCAACCTATTAACTTTTCTCTCCCTTCTAATTCAACAAAGTTGAAAGATTCTTTCCTTCCTTTGCACATTCTCTTGTGCCAATGCCATGTGTGCTTGGCAATTCTGATGCATGTTGAGCTAAGGAACCCTTCTGTGATGCCAGCAGAAATCATTTCTCTTGTTCTAACCAAATAATTAACTGAATATATAAAACTGCCCATTGTGAAGATTACATCTGACAACAGATGATAGGTCAGATCCTCAGCTGGTATAACTTGGCATAGCTGCATGTAGCTTCATTGTGGTCAATGGAGCTGCACTGATTTACACCAGATGAGGATCTGGCTCCAAGTCCCTTGATTAAATAGGAGCAGTAGTGAAATCATGACCCTCTGGAGCTACTGTAAAGCTACTCTAGCTGCATACCTGCATCCATTAAATCTAAAGAGCCTCATCCAGTCCCCTTTAGAAGGAACTAGCAACACTCCTATTGACTTCCATCAGGAGCAGGACTAGGCCCCACACCTGTGAAATTTAGAAGTGTTTTTATTTCCACAGCAGTCTGTTTTTCTTTCCAGATCCAAATGGTCAGGGACACGTTTATATGCACTGTCTGTCTCCCAGTTCCTATTTAAAAGCCAATTTAATAAGATGAGATTATTAAAAAAAAAAAAAAAAAGTAGAAAATGCATACTACTAGTTCTGTGCATTTATGCACTTGTCACACAACACTTTGGGGCCAAATCCCTAGTTCATGTAAATGGTGTTGCTCCATTAATTTCAATGGAGCTATGCCGATTTACAGCAGCTGAGGATTTGGTCTCATGTCCTAGAGTTTTTCTACATGTGGAATAATCAACACGCTAGCAACCAAAGACTAAAAAAATATATATATCACCAGTGAGCACTTCAGCTGATCAGTATTACTATCATCCCCAGCAGCAGGCAAGTTCAGTTTCTGAATATTCTGACAATCACTTGTGTTTCACTAGAGTATTATTTTTTTCTGGTGCATGGAAGCTTTGCTTTGTCAGAGATAATGAAAGAGACATGGCAAAGCTATTTGCTAGGGGCTTTTTATTTTTTTACTTCTCTGGTTTAAAGATTAGATGTTTTCTTTTTGTAAAGCTGGGTATACCAACTGGCATTGGCTGTATTAAAATAAGGAAGAACCTCAATCAAAAAAGCCTCTCCAAAGGCAAGCTTTCTTGTTAATATGCACAAACATGAAAGGCTTTCTTTTCATCCTATACAACTACAGTGTGTGTAAATTGCAGGGGGCTCATTGGCATAAATCTCGGCTGTGACCTCTGAGGTAAACTGGATTTACATTACTTTCTGACAAGAATTAAATGAAGGCCTTGTGGATATACGAACAGCCTTCTAGACTGCAACAGATGGGCATGAATGTGCTCCCTAGGCAAACTATCAGTGACATCTGTGTCCTCCAAATTCTGGTGGTCTCAGCCAATTAACAGGCAAAAGGAGAGAAGGGGGGAAAAGAAAGCCGCCCTCTGCACAGCCACCCCCAGTCAAAACTGAAGCAGAAGTGCTTGTGTTTAGAAATGGGATCAGGAACAGCCCACAGCAGTGAGGGGATTGTTATTAGGCTCTACAGAGATAAGCATTACAGAAAAAGCTAATGTGGATAGATTAGATATCACTAAAATAGAACAAATTCTGCCCCTCAGTTAAACCAGTGTAAACCTAGAGTAATATCATTATTGAGATAGATTTGCTCTGGTGTAATGGAAAGCAGAATTTGGTCTAATGCTTGCTTATAAGCAGAGATGGGCCCAAAACAAGGCACTTCATCTAACTCCACTTACCCATGCTTTGGGAAAGCTTAGCTACAGGTCTGGAGCCAAACTCAATGGCTGCTTCCTAGCTCTGTAATGGGGTAAATCAGAAACTGGATCCAAACATCCTTAATTCAGATCTGGACTTTTCACCTTTTTTGGTGAGCCATATAGACTGCTGAGAAAAAGTGTTCAAGTGACTAATGTAATAAGATTGGAGACAGAATCCCTGTTATCTACCTTGGCCATTATTGAAAAATAGTGCTTTGGAGATGGATTGTAAATATAGCCACTGGACATTTAAGGATCCTTCATATGGTTCTTCAGAAAACTTCAGATATTTTTCAGTGTGGCACGGATACTGAGTAAAAGTTCAAGAATGTTCTTTATTAGTAAAACAAAAAAAGCCTCAAGTGATTTATTTTAAAACTGTTTTAGCTTTTAAGGGAATAAAGTCTTTAAGGGAAATGATCTATTCAGAATGAAGCATTTGAGATTATTCTTTTGAATTTTAGGGAACATTCATAAAATTTAAAAACAATAGACATTTACATAAAACTTTGATCCGGATTATGAGTGCAAGGGACTGGACTAGATGACCTCTTGAAGTCCCTTCCAGTTCTATAATTCTATTTGAGAAAACCAGACATCACCACACTAATAAGCACCTAAGAAAGAAAACTTCTGTCTAACAGGTGAAGTTTCACATAGCACTTTGTTTTAGGTCTTAAAAAAAAAAAAAAAAAAGTGGTCAGTAAAAAATTTAGATTTCATTGCTCTCCAGAATGTATCCTCATTAAACATTTCCCTTGAGAGTTAGCATTTTTAAGATAGGTGGGGATTTAAAATAATCACCCTCAATTCTCCATGTCTATGTAAGACTTGTCCTTCTTGCAGTTGCATGTAAATATTCCCTTTTCAGTTAATTCACCCATAGCTATTATCCACAAAACAAGATACATAAGGGAAGAAGGGACTGACTCAGAAATACTGAGCACCACAACTTTCACTGAATGTAATGGGAGATGCTTAACTTTAAGCATGTGCTTAAATATTTTCCTCAGTAGCAGTTCTTTCCTGAATTTGGCCATATATGCACAATTTCACTATGGTATAAAGACCCTTCACAACTTGCACTAATTTCTTTCACTTTTTTACACAGTCACTTGCATTGTCCATAGGAACCAAAAAAGGCTGCCTGCAAGAATATTTGCATGAGCAGCATTATTCTGGAGAACATAAAATTGTCACCTTAAGCTGTAAACCAAAACTGTAGAGCAATTGGCCCCTTTATGTACTAGGGGATGTAGGAGAAGGGAATTCTGGGGCAGAAACTGATCCCTAAACTGTTCAAACTTTGTTTACTTATTAACCAGAAATGTTAAAACAAACAAGCAAACAAACCCAACCTGAGTCATTTTTGAAGGGCTCTACTACTCCTGTTGGACTATCCTCTGTGTCTCAGAGGTCTATTTTCAACAGACTGTGCAGTACACTGCTCTATAGTCACTCCACATTCATAGGCCATTTGTTCTTGTTGCTTGATAAAAGCGGCTGATTGGTGGATGTGAAATGTGTACTGTAAGCTGTTCCTCATGAAACACACGTTTATAAATATTTCCATTACTTCCCTTAAGAAGAGTGCCAAAGTCCCAACTTTTTACCTCCTCCACTCCCAATTGATACCTCTAATATAACACTGGGTGATAACAGCAGAAGGGATCTTTGGCTAAATGCAGAATTGTGATAGTGTCCAGACTTGGTGTACAAAAGCACCTGTTGTTTTGCTCTTGTAGTGGCCTTAAAAGTGCCAATTCTGGCTCTCCTCCCTCTCCCAAAACTACCATTTCACACACCATTATTGGATGCAAAAGAGGGAATAACGGAGAGTCAGATCAATAAATTTAAAAGATCTTTAAAAAAAAGACAATGAATTTGGTACAGCACATATTTTTAGATCAAAGATGCCTTTGAAGTGACAAACCCCTAATCCATAAACTACTGAAGCACTTCCTTTCTGTTCCAAACTACTTGTTGTCAAATAAAATGGAAGTTAAGGAAATTATCTTTATCTGAAAATGGCCAAAAGAAGCCATCACCTAATGACAGCCTTGTCACAAATGACAATTGGGGAAATTGTTAGGAAGGCGAGGCCTAACGACTTGAGAAATAAGCTTGCTGTTTGCACTAATCTGGTCATGCAGCCCCCCACACACAATTCCAGTCAGCTTGCTGTGTGAAACAGCTAAGTCTTTGTCACCGTTAACAGTGGCTGGAAAGACTTCTCTTTCATGAATATGTATCACCAGCCCTCCGTGTCTACAGAGACAAACCCTTCAAAACTGCAATATAAAAAATAAAACACCCTCCCCCCCCAAAACAACCAACCAACAAAAAACAAAATCCTAAGCTACTGAGCTGAGCGGAGCGAAATGCTAGTAACTAATGAAAGCTCACGCTTTGGTAATCAAGTCAGAGGAACCCTCTGCTCAAAGCCTTTCCTAGGACTTTTATTTCCCAGCAAATTGAGATGAAGCCTATAGAGCACTTCACATCTTCATGTGTAAATGTGCAAAACCTAAATGACCCCATAGAGGTCTATTATGCATCTTTCTCTATATTTATACCAAATATTTGACCAGATGTGTTGTACGGGTATGAAAAAAACCCCTGGCTGTATATACAAAACCGTGGGCCTGATCAACTCAAACTCACGTGAGCCCATGCTTACTCATGTGAGTAGTCAAGTTGATTTCGAGGGGATTACTCATGTAAATACAGACTACCTGCATGTGTAAGGGTTCCAAGGCTTCCCATCTCTTTGCCTGCTTCCCATCATGATCAAATATATGGTGTGAAACTTACAAATACATTAAAAAATAATATGCATTAAATCAGATTAAAATGTTTGACATATTTAAAATATATACTATTTTCTACTACAGGAATGGGTTCCCTTAAAAAAAAAAAACCAACAATTGGGCCAAGAATTTCAAAAGTAACTAGTGATTTTTGGGTGCCCAACTTGAGACAACACAAAAGGGTCTAATTTTCAGAAGGCAGGTGCTCAGCATTTTCTAAGAACAGATCTCTTTAAAGCATCTACAGCTGGACAACCAGAATCACTAGCAATTTTTGAAACTCTTGGGCTTTATTTTTTATTGGGTCTTTTTACCAACTATTCACAAAATGCTCTGCAGGGAGAAGTAGAATAGAAACATAGTGCCCGATTTTACTGTCAGTAACACCGATTAAATCCAGAACAACTCAGATGATGTCAGTGGAGTTACATTGGTATAAAGCTGGAATATGTGAGAGGGGACTCAAACCCACAGCACTTTACAAAACTGTGCATTGAGGTTCAGATACAGGCAGAAGGGAGGAAATGGCTTATAAGGATGCAGTAGAGTAGATACATATGACAATTATTTTGCATCTTTAGAACTGATCCTGAATTTCCTGCATACCAATGGGAGGTACAGAAACACAAAGAATTCAGGATCAAACTTCATATGTATATGATCAAAATAAATAGATTAAAATTTGTGTGTGTGTGTGCGGGGGGAGGGGGGTGTTCTCCTGGGAATGCTGTACATTAAAATGGTCAATATTATTCATAAAGTTACCTTACGATATTTGCTACTGCTGTTTGAACTTTGGTGAGCTAATCAGGTAACAAAATGAACCTTAATTTGCTAAAAAGAAATGTTTTTGTAACATCACATATTTTACTTTTCCCCCCAGAAATAACGAGAGGAAGAAATTGGACTTCCAGTGGAGATATCAAGACACTAAGCTCAATTTTTAGGGTCTACGATATTATGCAATGTTTGCTGTAGACATTTCCATTTCATTAGCATAGTCTACTTTACATGAAATCCAGTGATGAATGCTCCCCCTGATCTAAGGCTAATCCTCTTTAAAGAGCGACAGGCTATATTACATGTGGCCACAGCCGCAGTTATGCCAGGGCTGAATCACTTTGAACCCTATTGAACAGTGTTCCCTTGTGAGACTTTGCACAAATCCATAAACCAGTGCGCTCTGTGTTGTGAAACCCTAATGTTTTCATCATGAAGAATTTTTATGAAGGGACAGAACCTCTCTCCCCCCAAATAAGGTCACACTGCACATGAGATGCGAGGCTGTCGTCACGACTTCTAACAGCCAATCTATAACTGCAGCATACAAGATTAAAGTAAAATGTTGACCTGGTCTTTCAACAGCAAGCAATTATTCAGAAGCCATGGCTGTTGGAACAACAATTCACAATATATAAAGATGAACTGAGAACCAGCCTTCCCGGGTGAGATTGCCTTAGCACATTTTTCTGTGGGCTACCTAAAATTTACCAAATTTTGATGGCCATCGCAATTTAGAAGGTGACCAATATAATCAGAAAGTGATGTGGGATACTATTGTAAACTGGAAATGCTTTTTGAACCATGCTTCTCTCCCTTTCTCTATTCCACCCCCTGCTTCCCTCTCTCCTTTTTCCTCCATTTCATTCCTATGCATTTTTTTCATCCACATTCTTTTTCCTTTCTTGTCCTATATCCCTTTCTGTGGACCTGATCCAGAGCCAATTTAAATCAGTAGAAAGACTCCCATTTACTGCAATGGGTTTTAGATCAGGCCTTGGGTGTGTGCGTGCGCATATTTGTTTCTCTTATTTTCAGGGTGGCAGCTGAAAACAAGAGAAAAGAGTCCAGCAGGTGCCTCACTGATTCACCAGAGAGCTTTATGATCAATGCCTGCTGCTGAGTGAAACTATCAATATTGCATCATCCCAGGAAGCTTCGTCACATAGCAGCCACCCCAGGTAAAGCACTTCTGGTCAGCACCAACTGGCTACTCTTCTGCTGGCTATTCCACAGATATCCATTAAGGAAAAGAAAATAATTAAACTCTAGGGCAAGATGCATCTCACATCGGTAGATGACTAATGCACATCACCTAGCCCCTTTAAAATTTGCGTAGTGGACTAGAATATACATTGACACACAATACAGTGCCCAAGGTACCTTATGTGAGCTTCGCAAGGCACAATACAATCAAATTAGAAAAAAAATCATGGTATTTATGGGGCCTGTACTGAAGCCTACTGAAGCCAGTGAAATTTCTTCAGGCCCTTAAATACTGCAAACACTTATCTTTATACACAATTAATTTGCTTCAGAGTAGCCAAACAGGAATTTTTTTAAGTGACAAAAATAATATCTTACATTTATCCAGCACCTTTCATTAATAAGGACTCCAGTATGATATTCAAAGTAACCCACTTCTAGACAAACTATACACAATGATTACTTCATATGCCTTTGAAATGCAGCCAACTTTGGGGTGGAACGTGGCAGCTGTACACAGCAGCACGACACCTTAGAACAGGGACTACAGAAGAATACTATATCCATTTGAAGGTGCAGATAGAATTTAGCTAGGCAGAACACATTTCTTAAATTGCAATCTGACCAGGACACCAGGACTTATACTCTGGTTCTTGCAAGGAGTGCCATAGGGTCTTTCATGATCACAGCTAGTCATTAGGGTTACAAAGGTTAATACCCTGTCACATGATGGGTCATAATCCACTGACTTCAGTGGTTTCTGTTATAGTCAGGTCTTAAATTTTATGTCTCATTTGAAAGACGAAACCTTCAGTAGCCCAGAGCCCCTTACATTCTGTACCCACTCAGGGAAAAGAATACCATCTACTCTACTGAATTACCAATATCACTTCCTACAGTTTAAAGGGATTCTCTTGGGCATCTCCGAGCCAAGTACTGACCAGGTCCTATTTTGTTTAGTTCACGATATCGGACAAGACTGTAGTCTGAGGTGGTATAAAGACTATCGAGATCTACGTGCAAAATGTTCACAGTCTGTCATTCTGAAAGGAAAATTGTCCAAACCACATATGAATAGTGAAGCTCCTTGAAGTAGGTGATAACTCATATAAATACCTCTGAATAAACTTAAAAGACATATAACCCCCCCACCACCGCCTCAATTTCCCTCTCCCAGAGTGCCCTTTTCCCAGGGGCTGATCTCCTGCCTGCATTATCCACCATATGTAATAAGATGGCCCCTTCCTGAGTCACCCTCAAGGCAGGCCATAGCTGACAGATGCTCCTGCCTCAGTTTCCCCTTTCTTCTGGAGTCCTCAGTAACTCCATGCAATAAATAGCCCTTTTCACAGTTAATTTATTACCAGAGGTCCCAGAACCATAATCTAGCTTTCCCCAGCACAATGTGAACGGTACATTCACTCTTTCAAGTCCCAAAAGTCCATCCACACCAAATACAGCTCCTGTGTCTCTCACTGTGCTCCAGCTCCCCCGTATGCCTCCTCACTATGCCTCACCCCAGCCCCTCTAGCTGAGGTGCTTCTCTGTTCTGTTTCCTTCCCAGCTCTTGCCTGGAGACATCAGCGGGCTCAGCCCTCTGTCATTCACAGCCTTCAGCCCTCTCTGGCTTCAGTTCTCCGGCTCAGAGAGCCGGCAACCATCGCCCTTTGCTATTCTCAGCCTTCCACCCTCTCTGGCCATGGCTCTCTGGTCTGGGAAGTTTGTAGGTAATCCTCCGACTGCTTTCTCGCCTTCTGCTTTCACCAGCCTGATCTGGCACCACTGCTCAACCATGACATTTTCACCGCTTCCTCCTTCAGGAGCAGCATCCTCACCCTGAAGCTCTCAGCCCAGCTCTGCTCTTCCTCTGAGCTCTCTCTATTCAGGACTCTAGCCTCTCCCCCTTCGTGGACAATGGGTTGTGAATTCTTTCTCTGGGTTATGAAGTCCTTCTTGCCTTTGGGGTGTCTCTCAATTATAACCCCAAGGGCAGCCCTGCTCTCCTCATTACACCAGACTAGGGCACACCTGGATAAGAACAGGAGAGCTGGGTCCAATTCCATTAAGGGATCAGTGACCCTGTTAGAAGCCCTTCTTAGAAGATATTCATTTAATTTGCCTCATCCTGTATAAATGAAAATGTCTCTGATATTTTAGTCAGTAGAATTCAAGCACAAGCAAGGAGAAAACCTTAAATATATGATCAGTGATCTCTTAAGTTTATGGAAACCTCCATAAAATTATAATTTAAGTTAATACACGTTTAGTCACAGAATACACAATCTCCCTAAAAACATGGTGTCCGATTCTCAACTGGAGTAAATGAGTGTAACTTCACTCATGTTTACTGTGTGGACCAGATCCTCAGTTGATGTAAATCAGCATAGTTCCATTGGGGCCAGCCACCAATAAAACCTGCTTTTTTGATCAACTAATTTGATGTTTTACAGAGAAAATGCAAGGGGCTCCCTTTCTGTATAGCGGTGAGTGAGGGAGCACAATTACACAAGCAATTAGGTGCACAATTACTAAACACAATAGTGCTGCCCTAGAAGTAATATTAGTGATTTCTATCTTCTAACTCTACTAAATCCACTAGAAATTCCTCTTCAAAAACATGCCCTACCCCACAATCTGAGGCTCCAAGCGGTTTTGGTGCCTGATTGCAAAAAGGCAAGTTCCGAGTATTTCTCCCATAGATCAATCCGATGATTTAGGCTTCCTTTTAATGATGAGATTATTTTTAAAATCTTGGCTCTTCCCTCATTCATTTCCCTTTGCTACTCTTGAAACCCTGCATCACAGTGAGCCTCTCCCATTCTGAGGGCTAAATGAGGCTTCCTCCAAAGTCAGTCAATGCCACTCTAATTAGCAAGAGCCACATGAAAGTGCCTCCTTGCCCGCTTTTCCCAATGACTGAGCATAATGCTCCTGCTGCATTCTCATATCTGTTTCTTTCTGGTTCTGCACTTCTATGCTATGATTAATTTACAATCATATTACACGGCTACTTTACCAGGAATTGATTTCACAATGTTTCAACAAGAACCGTGATCCACTCGAGAAAGGGAAGAATGGGAGGATGATGCATCAGGAGAAGCTGCAGGAGGAATCTTTTCCTCATTTATCAAACCTGCAGATTCTCAGATGTCATTTAGGCTAGGGTAATTTACTGGGCTAACTAACATTTGTTCCCCTGGCATGGCTGTAAAACACCCTGTATTCACACATAGTCTTCTCAATTGTTTATCCAACATACATACCGTGCTATTTAGACTATGATTTTTCAACGTTTAATTCCTATTGAGTCTGGATCATTCTAGGCCAAATTGTTAGCGGGCCTATCGGGATAGAGGGGCTAGCATAAATGGTGCCAGTGGTCTTTCCACCACAAGGTATGTGTATCAGGAACCAGGCCATTCCAGCAACTGCATCAGCTGGTGAACTCCTGAGAGTTCTGACTCCATCTTTGCTAAGGGCAATCTGTGGCTTCAGTCCCTTTGAGAACACTGAGTGATGGCAGCCATTTTGAAAGAGGGGTGTTTCTCTGAAGAACATTGTTGCTCAGATAAGTCTTCACTTATGAAGAACATTGGAAGAGGACTATTCATTCTAAACATTTTTTTTTAAAACCCTACCCATTGTACTAAATTTACTCAAGAGTCACCTCTCTGCCAATTTTGGTGCAGACAGACAATGCCTGAACTGAGATCATTTGGGACACAAAAACAAAAACAAAAAAACAATTAAGTACATTTCTTAAAGGACCATTTAAAATTAATATTAACCCAAACATTAACCAACCAATTTACTTGTAAATTCTTAGAAAATTCATTCTGTGCCCAAAGAGCTAATGCTGTAATTTTGGAGAGGATACAATATATTCTTCCAGTGTTGCCAATTCTTATCTGAACACTAGATGCATGATAATCGGGGTTTATTTTAGAGCTCCAGCTCCTGGAGTTGACTGAGTATGTGAGAATCTCAGTTTTCATTTTAAAAGAAAAATTAAATTATTAACCCTCACGATTGTTGAGAAAAGTCTGAAAATGTAAACCACAAAGGCCCCAATCAAAAGGCAAATTTAAAAAATCCTTTAAATTGACTATTTCTTAAAAATCTCATGAATTTTAAGCCAGTCTCCTAATTTTGTGGGGCCCAACTCATGATTTTGAACACTTTGGGCTGGCAATACCACTCTTCATATTTAACCTGAACCTTTGCTTTAAGTGCAAAACTCAACTCATCATTTACTATGGAGCTGCAACTAGTGTACCATAATGAAGAATCTGCTCTGCTCTAGAATTCCATCAGTTGGTTTAAAACTCTACAGAAAACTCGACCATTCTCTATTCAATTCCACAGGAAGGTTCTGCTGTTACAATAATTGTCTTATGCAGCAAATACTGAGCATGTAAAATGGCACTCATTGGACACTGCTCCGCTTTTGGAGGCCTTGTGCATTTGTAGATTTCAGCTTCTGATGAGGTGGAAAGAGGCAGAGTGTTCTAGATAAATATGTGATGTATAATGTATTTAACATTTATTATTTAAAGAACACCCTCACCATTGGGACTTACTGGCAGTATCAACAGAGAGGCTAAAGACTGACTAAGGGTACATCTACACTACAGGGGGGAGTCGATTTAAGATACGCAAATTCAGCTATGTGACTAGCGTAGCTGAATTCGACGTATCGCAGCCGACTTACCCCGTTGTGAGGACGGCGGCAAAATCGACTTCTGCGGCTTTCTGTCGGCGGTGCTTACTACCACCTCCGCTGGTGGAGTAAGAGCGCCGATTCGGGGATCGATTGTCGCGTCCCAACGGGACGCGATAAATCGATCCCCGAGAGGTCGATTTCTACCCGCCGATTCAGGCGGGTAGTGTAGACCTAGCCTAAGGAACTACTGCTGCCTCCAGGTCACAGTAATGCTATGGCCCTTTTTCTGTAGCAGAACCCCACTACAGATCCCTTCCTGATGCTGACTGCCGTAGTTCTCTGAATAGTAGTTGGCTTCCCTCTCCATCAAAGCGGGAAGCAGAATGCCTGAGCGGCTCCCACAATGTAGCCAAATCAGGGGAGAGATCAAAGGTTTGGGGAAAGAGTTCACTACTGGGTACAAGTCTATGGTAGCAGGGTCAGCTCATACCCTAGTTCACAGCCTCCCTGCAAATGTCTTGCTGTCCCAGACCTGTGTGATTGAACTTGTCACGTAAGGCTTTGTTCTTTTTAGGGAGGGAGGACAGAGGAGAATCAGAAAGGAAGAGCAGAAAGTGAGAAGGAAGAGAGGTGAGATGAGCTGGAGGAGGTGAAAAGGAAGAGAAAAGTGAGGGGGGAAGGATGGGGGGAAGGTGACACGGCTAGGAGAACTGGTGAGACAGTGAGAGGAAGGAGAGAATGGCAGGTGAGGGAGACAGGGCAAGTAAGAGGAGAAAGGGGGAAAAGACAAAAAGGAAATGAGAGAAAAGAGAAGTCAGGGAGGGAAGGACAGATGAGAAACAAGACAGGCCTGGAGCAGGAATGGAGGCAGAACACAGGAGAGAAAGAAAACAAGAGAAGACAGGGGGAGCGAGAGAGAGAGAGAGAGAGAGATGGGGAAAACCCATCTTGCGAGAAACAGCTCTCCTTGTCAGTCATGAACACAACTTCAAGAAGACTGATTCAGGCACCAAGCAGTGCAGAAGTGAGAGGGAAGAATCCTATCCCCTCAGTAAAGGCAGGAGGACTGAAGAGAGAAGTAAAACAAAGAGAGAGTCACATTTTGTTCTTGCATTGAAATGCCTCCCAAATACTTCAGGTTTTAGAGCTGTTCTGGAGACTCGCTCCACCTAGAATTGGGATTCAAAACTTTCAGCAAATTCATCTCCTTCCTATGCATCTCTTCTTCCTTCCTCCCCACTTCCCTTTCCTCTTCCATTTAGAATCAGCTGTGTCTCCTTGTCTGATATTTGGATCATAAGCTCTTTGGGGGCAGGGATCAAGTCTTACTAGCACACTTTGGATGCTGCAAAATAAATAAATAAGGGATATGCAGTACTAAGGTCTGGCTGTAAATTATTATTAGGGCTTTGCTGCCTTCCTCAGTGAGCTCTAAGCAATCTTCAGTCCACTATCATCACCCCTAGACACTCACTTAAAATATTTTAAAAGGGAGATTTACAGTTCTTGTAATTCCAAAATTCTAATTCATACACTCCAAAAATTATAGCTATCCCACTATCAGGTTTGAGGCACAGCGGCAGGGCAATGCTAGGGGAAGATGGCATAATATTTGCTCTTGTGGCTGCTTCTGTCTTTGGATACACAGAGGAGTTTGGAGGAAATTGTAGAGGACAAAGAAGAGTTAGGTAACTAACTCCCCTATATGCCTTTGGAAACCTCATCCTCAGTCTCCAAGGTTGCCCAGCACTTTAGACCCTGATCCTGCAAACACACACGAGTAGTCTCATTGAACTCAATGGGACTACTCGTGTGCATAAAGTTACTCATGTGTGTAAATGTTTTCAGGATCAAGTGTTCACAAGACTTTAACGAGCACTAAAAGTCTTTTAAAAGAACAAAAAGACCGAAGGCTTGATTTACACTACAACTCCGGTAACATAACCCAACATTGCCATCTACTGGCTGTAATATCTTAACCTGCCTGAACAGGGCTATGTGAACATACCCAAGCGATTAAAGTGGAAATACATCTGGAATCAGTAAAGTTGCATACAATTTCTTTTCAGATTACTTCCTATACCAAAAGCAATACAGACTAGAATTAGATCAAGTAGTAGAAAGCGAGATAATTTTGGGTGGGTATTGTCTTTTGTAAGAAGATAAGAAAATTGTAATTCAATTTATAGTACATTATATTCACACATGTAGGCTGTCTATGATTCCTTGGTATTATCTAGCCACCAGTATACAGATATTCACAAGTCTGGCTATTGTGCCCCCAAAGCTCCCAGTTACTCTTTATCTCATCATTGTTATCACCCCATCTTCAGTGGATTCTTGTGGAATTCATGGCAATGAAAGTTACTGAAGAAATTCAGCTACAAGGTTCCCAAACAGACAATAATAATCCCTTATTAAAGAAAAGGATGCAATGCAACAGTACTCAAAGATACTGTTAGCAAGGGACTCTAGGCCTAGTCTATCTCTAATAATTATAGAAGTGTATGGATGGATGGGACCTTTAAAAAGTCATCAAGTCCAGGCCTCTGTGCTGAGGCAGTTATGATTCTGTATTCCACTCTTTATGGTTAATTTAACTAATGGCACAGAAAAATCCTCTAATTTGGGGTTATTACTCAAGCAATTGTAAGGCTAATCAAACAAAGGATGACGTCAAGGAGTTTAAAACCAAAGGGTGATGTATGTTCAAATTTTTATATAGTATCACGATGACTATGGTATTATACAAATAGTAAATAGCTACTTGAAATGAAATCCATCACACTATATATTAGTTTTCTACCCAATATTAAAGTAATAATATTCTTTAATAAAAGGAATTTTATTTAAAATAAGCTCACTCGGTGGGTTGGGGTGGCTATCTAGGGGCTTGATCCTGCAAACACAAGCACATGCCTAACTTTAATCAGGTGAGTACTCCTAACAGAAGCTAATGGGTCTTCTCATATAAGTAAAGTTAGTATGTATATGTGTTTGTAGGACAGGCTCTACAGATTCAAGGGGAGAAAAATTTAAGGTGTTCTCAGTCTCCTACTCCCAGATGTTCTATATGAAGGGGAATAATGTAGGACACGCGTCTTTGAGGATTGGAGGGAGTGAAAGGGAGTGCAGGAATACTTGGCCTATGAAATACGTTAGTAGAGCCAACCCCTGGGGGAAAAAGCTCACCTACTGATCACATTTTTCATAGGTTTTCTGCAAAAGTCTAGGTAGTCTTTATTTTATATATTTAAGGCATATAATGTTAAGCCCTTTAATGTTTCATTTCTGTCCCCTTGTGGTGAGAGATCAGCTTTGCAGAATAATGGCATCTCTTTACATTTACCCTTTTTACACTACACTTAAATCTGGTGTGGGCATTTTACAAGGTGGATTTTGAGTAAAAGGAGTCACTACAGTCAATTATTCTAAATTAGTACTCAAATGGTCAGACCACCTACAAATTAATGGCTATTTTAAAAGTGGTCAGAAAACTAAGACACACATTCAAAGTGGTCACCTAAATAGTGCCTGCAAAATGAGTGCGTATATGCACGGCTACTCATTTGTGCACGGAAACACCCACTCTGTCCACACAGCAGCTGTGCCCGTAAATTCTGCATTTAGAGTTTAGATAGCCAGGTCTGAAAGTTAGCCCCTTGGGAATCAAACAAAGGAAGAAGACACAAGGTGAAATCCTGGCTCCACTGAAGGCAATGGGAGTTTTGCTGCTGGCTTCAATGGGGCCAGGATTTCACCCCAAATGTTAATTTATTTAAATAACTGACGAATATAGAAATTGCCCTCTTGGCCCAGACTAGTGATCCATCTAGGCTAGTATCTTGTTTCTGACAGTGGCCAGAATCAGCTGCTCCAAAGGAACAGTCAAGAACAGAAAGTAAGAAATTACAGAATAACCTACCCAAAGTGATAGATTCTTCCTAAACCCTATCAGTATGTTAAATTTACATAATCAGGTTCAAGTGTTGTCTAATTCAATTTCTTTATTCATCAAACAGACTTGGAAACAAAACCCTACATCTAAGTGCTCTTTAAAATCATTTAATGTGATCTACGATTTCTTTCTCCACCAGAGACGAAGCAAATTTATTGCATTTACATCTTATTCTGCATGAAAGTAAATTGATTTCAGGAATATTTAAAAACTTACCTATCTTCTGTGTGGTTCAAAAGTTTATGCTGGAGAACTTCCCAGGCCCAAACAAAACAAAAAAAAGATAGTTTATGCTAATTATTTAATGTTTCTGGCTAGAAAGAAAAACCTATAAAAATTCTTGCTTGCACAGTGTGCATTTTTTAACAGACCATCTAAAGGCCAAACCTTATTTACCTTATTCATGGGAATAGCTTCCCTGAATCAAAGAAGTACCACATATATGAGCAAGATGAGAAAGTTTAGGCCTTTTACAGTAATAAATAATAATACTTGGCTATAAATTAGTAAGGGTGGGATCCCCAAGGGACTTAGGGGTTGCAACACAACACCTAACTTTTAAATGCCTAGAAAAATCACAGGAACCACACTGTGATCCACAAGGTCAAGTTAGGAACCTGGGCTCCATAGACAACAACTGGGGAGAAATAGGTGCCTATAAATGGCATCCACAAAAGCCGGGATGCTAGGCAGCTTCCCATCTAAGCTAGCCAATGGGAGATGCTGACCAGAGGCATGTGTGCTAAGCCCCTCCCATCTCTCAGAAGTAGGCACCCAAGTCCAGGAGACAGAAAAGTGCCTATTATCAGCTTAGTGATCCACAAATGGGAACCTGACACCTGGAGAGAGGAGGCTTAGGCACTATGCTGCTTTTTGAGAAGATGAGTTAGTGTCAGGATCCTGGCTGCAAGGCGTGGGTCAAGACTAGAAGTTGCAGTCTGTGCTTGTGTCACACCAAAGGGCCAGGCAATAGTCAGTAATCCTAGGAAAACTCCATTGTGGGATTTTTGAACCTTCTTGAGAAGCATCAGGAGCTGGCCATTGTTAGGATACTGTAACAGACCACTAGCCTGATCTGGTATGGCAATACTTTTATACCTAAAAAACAATTTAAATGAATACAGGGGCTACACAAGGAAAACAGCGACACCTAAAGCCACAGACTCTCAAAAGCCACCAAGTAAAATAGTATTGTCTAATATTTAATTAAACAAATCTTTCTTTGAGTTCCAAGTGGTGTTTTACGAAAAGAAAGTTACAGTGTGTGCCTGGTAAACAGTGAGATATAGAAGGAGATAGCAGCCTGTCATAAATATAAAGGGAAGGGTAACAACCTTCCTGTATACAGTACTATAAAATCCCTCCTGGCCAGAGGCACAAAATCCTTTTACCTGTAAAGAGTTAAGAAGCTCAGGTAACCTAGCTGGCACCTGACCAAAAGGACCAATAACGGGACAAGATACTTTCAAATCTGGGGGTGAGGGTGGAGAAAGGCTTTGTTTTGTCTGTCTGTTCTGTTTGCTTGCTGAAGACAGATCAAGAAAGCAAGCAATCAAACTCCATTAGAATTAGTAAGTACTAGCAAGGGAATGCGTTAGCTTACTTTTATGTTGGCTTGTGATTTTCTCTGTGCCGAGAGGGAGGTGTATTCCTGCTTTTCTTTTTGTAACTTTAAAGTTTTGCCCAGAGGGAAATCCTCTGTGTTTTCAATCTGATTGCCCTGTGAGATGATCTTCCATTCTAATTTTACAGAGGTGCTTCTTTTACCTTTTTTCTTTCTAATAAAATTCTGTTTTTTTTAAAGAATCTGATTGGTTTTTTTTAGTGTCCTAAAAAAACCCAAGGTTGGTCTGTGCTCATCTTGTTTATTCTCAAGCCAGGAAAGGGGGTGTAGGGCTTGGGGGGATACTGGGGGGAGTAGGAACTCCAAGTGGTCCTTTCCCTGAGTTTTGTCTAATTTCTGGGTGGTGGCAGCGTTTCCTAATCCAAGGTACAAGGGAGAATTTGTGCCTTGGCGAGTTTTTAACCTAAGTTGGTAGAAATAAGCTTAGGGGGTCTTTCATTCAGGTACCCACATCTGTACCCTAGAGTTCAGAGTGGGGAGGGAACCCTGACACAGTCAATAGTGATGTAATAGGAAAAGAGTAATTACACTGTCTCTCATTATTTGCTTTTAAGACAGCAGCTTAGTTATTTCATGGGAATATTTAAACTGCCTCAACTGTAGATAGCTCTTTTTTTTAAAAAAAATGATATATTTGTTTAGAAATCTCCTCCATGCCATATATGGCAGTAAATATTTCCCACAAAAGCTGGAATTTCCCATGGGAAACTCCCCCAAATCTAATTACAATGAAGGACCCATGGGACAGTCCCAGCCCCACTCCCTTAGACCAAAAATCCTTCTTCATGCAAAATTAAGGTTGAGAATATAAATATTGAAAAGTCAGGACAGTTTCACTTCTGGGTGTAACACCAATCTTAATCTGCCCCTTTCTAACTTCTGCTGAGTCGGAGTCTGTTTATCAGTGTGACTGAGGAATAAGTCCTGTTATTAATGCTCAGCTAAGACAATAGTTTCCTACATCTCAAAGCCAACCCATCTTATTAAATCTCTCAAAGAGATATTATCAATTATGAGTGCACATGGTATTGGGAAGAAAACTCAGTCCTTACTCAAGCAGTTGAAGCAGCTAAATCCAAACCCTTGTTTTCTTAGGCACACTAATTACACTTCAGGGGTTGTGCTTCACCAGTTGCTCTCAGTTCACCATACAAACATGGTTGCTGGTGCAGTCAGTATTCTTTTGCAGGAGTATAATGGCCATTTTGAAAGTGTATAAACTTTGCACCCACGAGCTGAACTAAGTGAAATCTGAAAGAGAACTGGAGATTTAGTGCTCAATGGCTCAGTGATGTCAGGTCTAAGGTGGATGCATGCTTACCTACTTGTCAGCAGAAATTTAGGCAGTCAGGGGACTTTACCTCTGAAAACGTGAACATCTTGGGAGGTTAGGCCCCTACAGAGTTACACAGCAGCTGCTTGGGGGTTTTGAGACTACTGCCAGTTGGGCACCCAAGTCCCCATTGTGAGTCCAACTCTTATTTTCTATCCGGAGAAGCCACTAGATGTGCCTTGTTGCAATTATAATTATTGTAAGTTAGTGTTGCAAAATCCTGATGTTCGAGAAGGGAAGTTCCTCTTTTGAAATAATCAGAAGACAAGACATTACTTACCCTAGTAATTTTTCTGTTTAGCAAAAGCATATCACCAGTACTAGTGCCCTCACTTTAAAACGATATCATGGACACAGAAAGGGTTCAAAGAAAGGCAACCAGACTGAATAAGGGATTTGAAAATAAGATCATGAGGAAAAGTTAAGGAAGCTTATCTTGCTTAGCCTCAAGAGAATGGACACGACAGGGAAGATGTAGGGATGCCATGTTCAGAGGCTCCATCTTTAGTAGCCTACAGGAAAGAGGGCTGCACCATGTACACAAGCAATACGCACTAGAAAGATGTGAATTTTAATACACACTGATGTGTTGTGCACACCCTGGCCCATGCAGATCCTGTTGGCACGCACTAAAAGTCCCCTAGTGCATGCAGCAGGTTCGACGTGGGCTGTTAGTGTGCAATACATTGGTGTGCACACTGCTGCACCATTTAGGCAAGCCTCTAGGAATCTGATAAATGTGAGTCTCCCTTCCTGCCTGATTTGAGTGGTGAAAGCGAGAAGCAGCTTTCTCTCCTGATTATCCTCTTCCATGCTAGACCCTCTTGCTGCTGCAAGAAGGTGATAGGTCTTCTAGTCCTCCCTAAACTCCTAAACCCTGCATGTACATTGATTATAATTATATATCTCTACACTGGATTTATATTCCATTAAGGAAAACTCATTTTCAGACCTAAACAAGTTCACAGTGACTGTATAACACCCGTGGTGCCAAAATTGTGACTATGACTACACTAGGGAGCTTATAGGGGTGCAGCTGCACCGAAGGAGCTGTGCCACTGTAAGTTCTCTACTGTAGATGCTCTAAGCCAATGGGAGAGAGCTCTCCCGTTGACTTAATTAATCCACCCCCAACGAGCAGTGGTAACTGCTGACCTAGAACTTCTCCTGCTGACCTAGCACTGTCCCCACTGGCACTTAGGTCAGTGTAATTTATGTCACTTGGGGGTGGCCGCGAGCGACAGTTATACCGACATAAGTGGTAGTGTAGACATAGCCTGTGGTTTTTTTCCCCAATGTAGTTGGAGGCTCTGTGGCAAAGCATGTTTTGTTGATCTGAATAAACAAGGCTGAACAGTCACCTAATACCCGCTTTTGAGCAATGGGCTATGCCCAAATAATGAATGAACATTCTGTATATATAACCTGTGCCCAATACGAATACCTACGTATGCAGATATTTATTCAGATTTCATATAATTAAATGCAGATTTATTAGTTCTAAGAATAAAAGTTAACAGTACGGTAGAGGTGACAATTGTGAGTGGGGGCACAAGATAGAGGGTGGGGGCACAATTTTTAACCCATTTCCTGCAAAAAAGATTATATAAACCCTAGCAGAAATCTGCAGGGAACGTGACTCTGCGTGACCCCCTCATGCATCACCTTACAGGTTACTTTGTGCAGTGATATTAGCATTACTGTCCTCAAAGCAAATGATCAGGCACATCCCAGAACTTCTCTCTAATGAGGGCCTTTTTCTGCCCTTGACCTCAATGACTTGCAAATAACTTCAAACTTTGCCCTTGACTTCAATGGGTGCAGGAGTGAGCTCCTAGAGCATCCTAAGCTGCTAAATTCCTTGACAGAATAGTTCTGGTCACTGCTTAATTTGTGTCAGGCTGAGTCCCGGCACCTTTATGCTTGGCAGTTCATAGCCCTTCCACCTCTGGGCTTGCTGCATCAGTTTTGAATGTAAAAATTAAGCACTGGTTCAGTAATGTGTTCTCTATGGACCCAGAAAGGATCACAGAAAACCTATGTCAGGTCCCACTATGTTAATATGACAGTTCAAGGATAATTTACAGAAGATATCATTAATTTATATCTTTCATTCTGTAATGTCCAGTCTGAATCAAATAAACTTCGTCTTTGGTCCATTACTCAAAATTACTTTTCTGATCTAATGTGCGCCTGTTTTCATCCATATCCAGCATAAAACAAATCTTGAGTGTGTGGTACCCTTCAGAGTTCCTACTTTTAGGATATTTTGTATGAGTAGCACCTTAAGGCCCCAACTAAGATCAGGGCCCCACTGTGTGAGGCCCAATTCAAACATGTATTAAGAAAGAGTCCCTGTCCCTACACCTTAGTCTGCATAGACAAGGCAGACAGAAGGAGTGTGGGAAAACAGAACCACAGAAGGTGAAGTGACTTGTCCAAGGTCACACAGCTGGTCAGTGGCCATGCTGGTCACAGAAGTCAGATCATCTGACTTCCAGTCCAGTACCCTATCCACTAGGCTACACTGTCTAGCTTTCCAAAATTTTGCCATTCAGCATTTATTTGCAGTCCCACTTTTCACCTAAGGAAAGTCTGAAGCTACAGCGATCCAACAGCAAAGTTAATATGAGAAAAAAATGCACTCTAATAATCCATGCCAATGACACTATCTTAAAAGCATGAATGTACTGGGCCTAACTCTCCTCTCACTTACATCAATGTAAATCGGGAGTAATTTCACTGGAGGCAATGGAGTTCCACCAGTGTAAAACTGATGTGGAGTAGAGGAGAATCAGACCCAGTTGCTATTGTCTAAGGAATGGGTTTCTCTCTCTCTCTCTCTCTCTCTCTCACACACACACACACACACTAAAAGCCACAACCTGGTCAATAAAGATTCTTTAACCTCACATTAACTACACTTTCCTAGAAAATCCTCCTACACCCAAGTGCTTATCAAATAATAAACAGATGAATGGTGGGAAGATACAACAGGTTACCAGACTGATACTCACCTATTTTATAGATACCAGTATCTTAATGATAGCACGTAATCTGGTTCAGGAAGACGATCATTCCTTATTATTATCAAACATCAGAGTTCTTGTAAATTAGTTCGGTTTCAGGAAATAAGAGGCAAGCAAGAGACATGAAAAAACAGCACAGACAATAAAAGCACACATAAAAGTTGCACAATTGTGGGTTTTCCAACCACAGCAGCCTCAGGGTCAGTCTGTAACAAGATACTTCTTGAAAGAAGAACACACCCATACAAGACTGTTGCACTAAAAAGGCATTCTGGGATATGTATAACTGAAAGATGATTTCCCTTCACTTTGTTTCCAGTATATCCTTTTCAGGAGTCTCACATTAAAAGCAATAGCACTAAGGTCTAAAATTCTCTCTGAAGTAAAGCTTTTTAAAAAAAAAAAACGAACAAAAAATTGTACACAGCAAATAGTTACATCACAATAATCATTTTAAATGAGCACAAGCAGCATATCTAGCCAAATGTACCTAAAGCAATTAAGCACTTTTGTATACAAAAGGAAGTAATATATTGTATTGTTTAACCATCCATGGTATGGAATTTGTTTATTTATATTAATCTAAGTATATGTTTTATAATACTGTAGTACCTCTACCCCGATATAACGCTGTCCTTGGGAGCCAAAAAATCTTACTGTGTTATAGGTGAAACCGCGTTATATCAAACTTGCTTTGATCCACCGGAGTGTGCAGCCCCGCCCCCCCGGAGCGCTGCTTTACCGCGTTATATCCGAATTCATGTTATATCAGGCCGCGTTATATCGGGGTAGAGGTGTATTTATTCACATGGAGACAAATCCTGCAAAGTTTACTCAGGCATAACACCCATTGATTTCAACGGGAATATTACAAAAGTATAGATTACAAGATTTGGCACACAGATATCATATTGTCACATACATAGTATGGGAGATGCAGGGCTGTCTAGTACTTAAGGCTGGGATTTAAAAGACCTGGAATTTATTCCCTACTCTGCCACTCACTCACTGTGTGATCTTTTGAAAGTAACTTACAGTAACCAAGGTACAAAGAAGTATCTGTAATTAATACCTACTCATTTTTGTAATGAGCTTGGAAACCATTGGATGAAAGATGCTATAACTGAACTTTTATTATGCAGTAAGTTTGCATCAGGACTCAAAATAAAATATTCTTTTCGACTGAACTTGGATTGCCAGCCAAGAAAGGATTTTTTCTTCTCTAACAGTCAGTGAAATTTGCTCAGACTCAGCATTTGTTTCTTAAAACATAAGAAAAATTATTTTATTCTCTGTTGGCAAATAACTTAATTAAGCTGTAAATGTAAAACCAAAAAAACACAAACAAACAAACAAACCTAAATGTTTCCCTAACAAGCAGAATTGTTACAATATAAACACCCTGAAGGGTGGGGATCTTTCTGTATAGAAGAATTACAATACAAATATATTTTCCTTGATGTAATCACTTTATGATGGAGCATTTCTCTGTGGCCAAGACATTGCAGAGGTGACACTGGAGTGTCACCAAAGAACAATCCCGTACTGAATACTGTTCACTGTAGGGATTCAATACTGGGCATGTGGGCCCGTGACTAGGATACATTGTTAGGAGCTCAGTTGAAGGTGACCTGAGCACAAGAAGACTGGGCTTAGTCTTTGGCTCATAGATTGAATTCTAAAGGACAGCAATACATTCTGGAACTTGTCCGGAGCCTCAATGAAGTGAAAGCACATTGGAGGAAACCTCATGTGAAGGTCTGAACATGGTGTGATTGCTGAAAGTTATACATTAAGGACACAAATATCTATTTGAAAGCTAAGAACTGAAAAGAGTTTCTCTTTTCTGTGTTAGATCATATTAGGGTAACATTTACAAATTTTATTTATCACATTAATTCCTATGGTTCTAATATGTACTGGTATAAATACATCTACTTTATGTTTTACACTATCAGCTGGGAGCATTGCTTGCATAGTCTAATTTTGTCTGTCTTCGAGACAAGCTATTAAAGAAAGAGGCACAACTAAAAAATTCAGTGCCCTAAGCAGACAACCAAAGTGGTTGTCAGTTACGGTAAAACAACAAATTGAATGTAGAAATCCTCCCAACCTCATGAATTATGGACAAATCCAGTCCTTGAGGGAGAAGTTGGAGACAATCCTGCAAATACATATAAAGAAAACTGGATAAGACTCTATACATATCTCAGGTTCCAAGCCCAACTCTGGTGGTTACCAGGGTTCCAGCAGAACTGCTTGCTAGTATTATGAATGAAGAGACACTAAGCACCTGTAAATGAAAATGCTTTAGAAAAACTGCCATTTGAAATTAATTTCTGCACACTCACTTCCAGTCCCAAAGTGGTTGTTTCCCCCACCCACTGTAAAGTTTAGTACAATTTTGTTTGTCTGTTTTTGAATTATCCCAGGATTTTAAGATGTGATTTCTACATTTTTAAAGACTTGTTCAGTAATTCCTTTGTGATTGGAGATCTCAACATTAGTTTTGTTTTAAACTTGAAATGGATGTAGTCCAAAGTAGCTTGTGTGCTTTACTAAGTGTGATACTGATTGAAGACTAGGTACTACAAAATGAATGTGGGAAGATTGAAAACTGTATAGAGGGCCTAATTCTGCATTCATGTGCCATACACTCAGACATATGCACGTGTGTATTTACAGATGCTCTCTTTCTTTTAACTCCCACCCCCACAGGATCCTAAAGTCAGAACACTGTTTAATGCAACAGTAGACTGAGATTCTGAACCTACAGATGTCAAGGAATTCAGATATTTGTTACAATAACTGTTATTCAGTCATGCTGAATATAAGGTATTTAATATAAAATCAAAGCTATCACCACAATGAGTAATATGAAAGACTTCACTATGAAAGAGGGAATGCAATGATTGTTGTGGAAATATAATTTTGGTTTTTACTGACCTTTATAGGTGTGATGGGTTCCCCCTAGCATGCCACCTGGAACTGGGGTGCCACTGAGCTCTCTGACCCACTAGCTTGGGCTCCCTCTCATACAGTGCTGCTGTGACAAGCTGCAGACCCGCTCCCGGTCTTATACTTCCCACCAGCACTCACACAGGCAGGGACACACCCAGCTGCAGTTACCTGCAGGCTCTGACCAGCTACTGCACGAACCAACAGTAGAGAGGCCAAAATAACCAGTTTCCCAGCCTAAGTCCCCAGAGCTGTACCATCCTGCCCTGGTCTAAACCCTAACCAGTATGAATTTATTATCCAGTTTGCCTCCCCCTCAATGTGCAGAGGAAATGCAACAGCCCTTCTGAGCTAGGATTCCCGAGCACTTCACTGCAAACTTACTGGTTTAGGTTAAAACATAAAATAAATTTATTAACTACAAAATATAGATGTTAAGTGATTATAAGTGGTAGCAAACAAATCAAAGCAGATTACTTAGTAAGTAAACAAAAACACAAACTAAGCTGATCATACTAGATAAACTGCTAATTCATATCCAATCTCTCACCCGGAGAGACGGTACAAGCAGACTGCAGATTCTTGAGGGACAAGCTACACTTGCTTAACAGCTTGGAATCCCCAGGTCGTTCAGACACAGGCTAGAAATCCCCCAGTTCAGTCTTTGTTCCTTAGGTGTTTCCAGGAATCTTCTTGTATGGGGAGTGAAGAACAACAGATGATGTCATTCTCTGCCTTAGATAGCTTTAGCATACGGAGGGAAAAGGATTCCCTCCGTATGCTAAACTCAGCTTATGGAAAAACACCGAGATGGATCATGTGGCCTGGTTACAGGCCTTTGCATACCTTGCTGAGTCATAGCAGCCATTACTTACAGGCTGTCTGGAGTGTTCACAGGAAGGCTCACCAGCTGATGGATAAGCTTCTCCTGAGGCCTACTGTTTCCCCTAATGGCTTATTACCCTGAACAGGCCCTTCCCACCCACTATCTAGACTGAAAGCATCTTGCCTAATGGGCATCACCCAGGTATAACTACATTTGAAATACAGATACGTAGCCAATATTCATAACTTCAGATGCAAAAATAATACAAGCATACAAATAGGATAAACATATTCAGCAGACCATAACTTTCCCCAATGACAAATAGGATAATCATATTCAGCAGACCATAACTTTCCCAATGACATCTTACATTACCCATCTTGCCTAAAATGCATCATTATACTATAATCATATCATAGTAATATCACTATGAAGAATATGGGGTGCGGTGTCACAATGGGTTTATGATCTTAACCATAAAGTTTCATTAACAAAGATTCCTCCTCCTCCTCCTCCGTGAACAGTCCTATGAAGCAGTGTCCTGTCTCACATTGCATTGCTAAATGTACAGGTCTTTGGTTAATTTAGTTGGGTAGTTCATTTGATGTCACCTGCCCAGTTTTCAATTTACTTCCTATTTTAAAACGTAAATGGATAGCTTATTAACACTGGCATTCAGGGCCGCCTCCAGGCACCAGCTTCTCAAGCAGGAGCTTGGGGCGGCCACTCCGGAGAGGGGCGGCACATCCAGGTATTCGGCGGCAATTCGGTGGACGGTCCCTCACTCCGCCTGGGAGTGAAGGACCTCCCGCCAAATTGCCGCCGCAGATCATGATTGCGATTGCTGCTTTTTTGTTTGTTTGTTTTGTTTTGGCTGCTTGGGGCGGCCAAACCCCTGGAGCCGGCCCTGCTGGCATTTATTCTGCCTACCACATTATAAGCAGATATTTTGTTTGTTTCTAAATAAAGCCTAGTGGGGAAGGGTGGTTAATAACCTGGGAAAAATACACTTGAGAACTAGTGAAGTGTCTTTCAGCAACTTACATGCAGAATGGTACATGCAATTACAATGCAATTAACTGACCATTTGACTCAGCCTGTCTTGCTGCCTAGAAATATAACTTTAAAACTTTTTGTATCTGAACATGTTTCTTTAGAATGGACTACTGAGAGCTGTTTAAACAAAACTCCCATTAATCACAACTGACTTCGGTGAGGGCTGTGTGACAGTAAAGTGAGCAAGATTTTGCTCAAAATAAATCATCAGTGACAGAAATCTGATCATGATAGTGTTAAGAGAACTTTTTTTTTACACCGATAGAATGCAAACAACATGTATGATACACATAAATAAACTCTGTCCCTCATAGATCCTGTACAAGAACCCAGATAGAAACAAACTGCTGAATAGAGCTCAGAATTTCTTGCAGATTATTGTTCTAGTTCCCTTCAATTGATCCTCAACACTTCCTTCTTTGACTTTAATTAATAAATGTCAGGTATGTTGACACCTCCTACAAGATGGATCAATTTTAATTAACATGGCCATTGCCAATGTGGTAATGTAGTCTCAGGCACTATACCTACCCTGACTCCTCCCTAACAGTTTCTGGGAGCTTTTCACTCATTTTCGTTTTTATTAAAATGTTTCTCAGCTCCGTTGCTGTGTGAAAGGCCGCAACACCAGCAAAGGAAACTGACCGACTGTACGAGCGGACAAAGCAAACGGTAGAGTCACACACAAATGCTAAATGCGCAAAGAAAACACAGTGATACAATAATAGGGAAATACATTTGTGTAATCCCTTTCTGATCTGGTCATCAGCAGGCGTTATTCACAAGGATCAGAGGTTCAGCCCGTAGCCTGTTTTTAAAGTTGCTGGAGTCCCTTTAATTACCCGAATTGCTGACCGTTGTGCTGGGCACTTACATTATGCTCACTAAGGGGCACTTACATTATGCTCGCCGGAGAGAAGCCGCCGATGCAGGGAGTTTGTTTTGGTGGCCGCCCTAGGTGAAGCAGGAAGCCCTATTGCTGCGAACTACAAGTCCCATGGTGCAGCTGCTCCACCTCCTCCACCCGCGAGAGGCAATGGGCGGGGAGTGCGGGGAAAATCCTGTCCCGTGGCAGCTCCGCACAGACAGACTCGAGCGCTAACACCGAGAGGAGCAGGCTCCGGGCGCGGGAGAGGCTCATTTAGCTCCCCCGACACCCCGCTGGGATCTCCCTCGCTGCGCTCTGGGTCCCCCGGCAGAGGTGAGCGCACGGAGCTGACGGGTGTCCATGGCCGCTGGCTCTTTCCCGGGGGCAGTTTAAAGGGGGATGGATGGGAGCGGTGGGGATAGGGGGGCAGACAGCAGCAGAGGCTGCGCCACAAGCGGAATGTGTGTGTCTGTATCTCGGGGCGGGGGGAATCAGTGGGGACGGGCTGATTTGGGGATGCAAAGGGCGGCGCGCAATTACTTGCGCCTGTGGAAGGCAGCGGGAGTTTCGCTCCTTGGAGCGGGCTTGCGCGGGGGGCAGCTGGTAACATGGCATGGCAGGGGACTTCCCACTGGCCCAGACATGGCGTGGCGTGGCGTAGCGCAGCTGTGCGCCTTCAAGACCCCGCGGGGCTGCGCAAGCGGCAAAGCCAGGCTGTGGCGTGTTTACATTTGGATGCGCTGTGAGCGGCAGCTCGTGGGTGGACTAAATCGGCGTCTTGGGAGTTTCCCAGCTGCAAGGAGAAAAATTTCCCACTGGCAGGTGGCAGCCAAGGGGCCGGGTCGAGAGTACCTTTTCACTGCCATTGCCGGTGAGGGGCACTTTCTTGATTACAGACAGAGATTGGCGTGGGAGTGGGCATTCGGCTGCTGCCCTCATCCAGTTAGTATAGCTTCCTTTTTGCTTGGTCGAAGGGATGCCTCCTCCCGCCAAAGATCCGTGTCATCAACAGATCTGCGGTGGGATGGAGCTTGGAGGGGCCCCTCTGCTGCGATTTTAGGGCGTGTGCCTACTGCTGTTGTCTTCAATAGGAGCAGGATCAAGCCCTTAATTGTCAGGACCTTGGATGTCTGTACTAGATCTTGCTGCACTGTCAACTCTCAGTAAATTTACTCTTATAAAAAACCTACAAAGGAATAAACATAGCAATAGATGTTGGGGAAAATGTTTTCTTTACTCTAGTCAATTCCCAGGCATTATGGGAAATTCTGCTCTTGGACCTGGTGACAGGTGTTCGACTCACCACTGCGGCACCCCCTGCTGGCCATCCTGGGAATTAGCTCCGGTTGCCCATGCGCCCTCCTCAGGTGGTGTCCCACCCATCCTCACTCCTGTCTCTGCATCCAGGAACTGTGTCGTTCCCTCAGCCCTGTCATCCTCTTTTGGACACACCCCTCCAGCTGTGCCCCACTAGGTTCTTTCCCCCCTTCCAGGGGGCCAACAGTCCTCAGTCCAACCGCTTGCCTCACTGGCAAACTGCACTCCAGGTTTTAGCTGCTCCTCTCAGTAGCAAACTTCAGTCCATACAGTGGCTATGCCCCTCAGTGGCAAATGGAGGCAAAAGGGGGTGGGGGGAGAGAAAAGATCCAGGCTAGCCTGGACAAACATTTATTATGGCCTCTATTAGGAATTTACATCTTGTAAGGGGAGATGGGGGGAATAGACCTGATGGTGTAATCAGTTTGTTCCCTTTCTAAGTTTTGTGAGATTTAATGGAGTCAGAACTGATTTCAAAACAGTTGCATCATTAGTATTTTCACCTCTTGATGCTTGCTTTATTGTCAGTATAAAAAGTTTGAATACCAGAAAGAAATTTGGTCTTAGAAATTTTCTTTTGTGGGGTGGGTGTATGGGCAGCCTAACCCTTCAGCAAAAGATCCACACATTCCCATGCCTGGTGATGTTAACAGTCAGTGCCCCAAGGAAGTTGTGTGGATTTTTTGCTGATGGATTTGCGCGGAATGTAAGGGGAAGTGAGACAAGTATGCACATTCCAAATGTGATAATAACACCAAGGGTTTAACGCTGTAGTCCTATGAATGTAAAACTCTTGCTAAAGGCTGGGGGCTTTTTGCTTCCATCAGTTTTATATTGTTTTCAAGATGGGCTGGGGAAAAGCAGAATTAGTTACAGGAGTTATAAACAGCCTAGAAATCAGAATCTACTTGAAATTAATTTGTTTCTTAACATTTAGGTTTTGCTTACTATGGCCAGGAAAGCCATACCAGCACCATTCTAGCAAGTAATGCTTAAGTAGAGTTCACTAATGTGATTTCCCTAGGCAGATTTATCTAGCACTGAAACGGGAGATGTTCTGCGCCTGAGCTGTTGCTTTGTAAGAAAAAGCATTGTACCTTGTTTTGAATATCAATTAAGGAAGGAAAATAAGGAAAATAATTCCAGAGATCTTGAGATATTTATATGGTATCTCTAAATACTGGCATCACAGAAAGGTGTCCTAGTACCAGTAATCCATTCTTTGTGTGTTTATAGATTAAAGTTGTGCAATCTTATGCTTGGAAAGGCAATCGTATGTCAGAGTCCATATCGCAATGATGCTTCACGTAGCAATAAAATACAATAGACTGAACTGTAAACTGCTTTTAGTAATGACTCCGATACAATGAATAACACTGATGATGCACCTCATAGTGAAATGTACGTATCAGTTAAGTGAGGAACTTATTTGGATGTAGAAGGAAATACCATAGCTTGTGGTACTTTTTGCCACAAAATACGTGGCCAAGAGTTAAATATATTTATGTGGACAAAAACATCCAGAATTACAGTAGCACATATTAAAAACAAGAACAAGGAGTTTTGAAAGGGATATACCCCACCCCATATTTCCAGGCATGAGCCAACTGCTAATTAATAGGGTTTAGGAAGAAACTTTCCCTCTGGACAGACTTCCATAACTGCAGTTTTTCTTGCATCTTCCTCTAATGCAACTAGTGTTGGCCACTGTTAGAGATACTGGGCTAGATGAACCACAGGTCTGATGCAGTATGGCAAATCCTGTACCCCATTTTTGTTGGAGAAAGCAGGGGAATTTTCATGCCCACTTTAAATTCATTTTTGATATTTGTAATGTATTACATATAGCAGCTACTCCTTAATGAGATTTCAAAAGGTAAAGTTTGTGTCAGTGGGTAATTCTGAAAAAGCTAATGTTCTTCTGAGCTCCTACTTGACTGTTCTACCATGGATAAATACTGAAGTAATCATTAGGCCAGAGAGAGGGAGAATGACTCTATAGTCCAGAGGTTAGGGAACCCATCTAGGAAGTGCAAGACCAAGGGGCCTGTCCACTTACTTTCATTATTTAGCTGGAGTGCCACTGCTTCAAAACAGGAGACTGAGGAAACCCTGCAGCAGAATGTCCCACAGCCTAGTGATTAGAGAGATCTGAGACCTCTGTTCAAATCCTCTCCCCACCTTCTGGCAGGAAAAGGGGAATTGATCCTGAGTTTCCCACATCCCAGGCAAACTGTACTTGTCACATTTCATATTGTCAAAGGAATATAATAAATAGTGATATATAATATTCAGTCATTAACAAATACTATAATAGTTCCAATGTGGGTCTTTGAGGTCTACAAAACAAGTGTTTAGGCTTCCAATGATGTATCACCAAAATGTTTCTTCAAAGGTGAACTCATTTAGTAAGACACTTATAATAGGGGCAGAACTAGTTAATATATTTGCATAGTTTCATGCAAAGATCTCAAAACATTTAAAAATATTAAGGCAGTTTCATAACAGCCTGTACTTGTGGTTGTATGCTGTGTTGTTGTAGTCATATCAGTCCCAGGATGTTAGAGAGACAAGGTGGGTGAGGTAACATCTTTTATCGGACCAACTTCTGTTCGTGAGAGAGAAACTTTTGCTCTTACACAGAACTTGGTCCGATAAAAGATATTACCTCACTCACCTTGTCTCTGTACTTATCCTCATTTTACAAAAGGGAAACCAAAGCACAGAGAGGCTTTTGACCTGTCCAGATCCACATGAGTCAATGGCAAAACTGGGAATGGAACTATTGTGATCGAGCTGGAATTCTTCACTCCCAATCCTGTGCCCAAGCTGCTAGACTATGTTTACTACCCATGGATCTCTATAAAACAAGTACATTTTAATTAATCAGTAGTATGTAAAGTTCTTAAAATGATGCCAGTTCCAAGTGGATTTTTTTGGCATTGCAATAATTTCATGTTTCTTTCATTCTTGTAGTTCTGAGAAGGATCATCATCATGAGTTCCATGGAAGAAGTGGAAACTGAAGAGACAGTAACTTGTCTCCATATAACTTTGTACCATCCTTGCCAAGAAGAAAAGCAGGTGTTTCGCAGCTTAAAATTCCACAAGCGAGAGCGGCGCAGGGTAGATGAAGTGGCAAAGTTTGGCCGAGATTCTAACATCTGCCATTATAATTTAATGGATACCCGTGTTTCCCGGGTTCAGTTTACCCTGCAGTTTTTCAGGCAACTCAACAGCTCAGAACTTGGTTTTGAGATAAAGAACATGAGCAAAAAAACCAAACTAATTGTGGACAATGTGGAACTGGACTACCTAAACAAAATTGACCTGCCATGGAAATGCATCATTCGCTTTGGAGACTACCAACTCTTAATGCAAAGACAAGATGGGGACTCAGTGGATTATTTTGAGACTTGCTTTGAGTTGGCCCAAGCTTCACTTTTGCAAGAGAGACACCTGCCTTTACTGCAGCCCATACCTGAGTGTGGCATTTCTCCTTCTTTGGTCTATTCCCAAGGAGTAAGACCAATAGAGGTGGATGAAAATGATTTATGATAGAAGGTTGCTTTCAACAGTGTCCAATACCTAATTCAGTATGACTTCAGAGGACCAAATCTTATCTCCTCAGTGCACTGCATTTGTTTTGCTTTCCACAGTTGCCACTGTTGTGTTATGTATTCTTCCTCTCTTGCCCACTGTTTAAACATATCAGAACTTACTTGTTTACAAACGTCATTAGACCTGCATCATCTTTATTTAATGTCCATCCTGTCTCCTCCCCTCCACTGTCTTATCTTCTGTGTTTGTCTGTGGTAAATCCTAATCAGAGTTAGTGGATCTTTGCCTGGGCCTAAAGGCTCATGGTAGCAGATCCAACTGTAGGACTCAGGCCATAGAGCATAAGCTTTTTCAGACAGGGTGTACCTGTCCTATAGTGCTGCTATTTGGCCAGGTGTCCTGTAGATGCTCCCTGCCTCACTTTCCCCAAGTAGGCTATCCGTAAGTTAAATGAGGCTTTATTTAGGGAATAGCATCCCTCTGAGGGGGTCTAGTTTATTAACCAGAGCCTCAATGAAAATGCATCCAAACCTTCACTCCAGTGTCTTAGCTGGGAGACCATCAATCTTAATTTATCCATCCCACATGAGTCCACCAGTCCACTCCAGCAGCTCTCTCGGTTCAGGCTTCTTGCCACGATCTGGGAAGAATTCTTTCCCCAGAATCAGATCTATCAGCTGTAGCTCTTCTCTGTAGCAGCATGTAGTTTCTGACAGCCTGGCCATTCTGTGTCTCAGGCTACATCTACACTACAGGGGGGCGGTCAATTTAAGATACGCAAATTCAGCTACGCGAATAGCGTAGCTGAATTCGATGTATCGCAGCCGACTTACCCCGCTGTAGGGATGGCGGCAAAATAGACCTCTGCGGCTTCCCGTCAACGGCGCTTACTCCCACCTCCGCTGGTGGAGTAAGAGCGTCGATTCGGGGATCAATTGTCACGTCCCGATGGGACGTGATAAATCGATCCCTGAGAGGTCGATTTCTACCCGCCGATACAGGCCGGTAGTGTAGACCTAGCCTAAGAGTGCACCTTCTTGGCTCTGGTAAGCTCTCCTCAGGGGACTTCCTGTCTCCAGGAACCCCCTCCTGAACTTGTTGCTCTGGTGAACTATCACCTCAGCTGAGGACTGGTAACCCTTTGTCAGGCTCATTAGCTAATCAGCTGTCAACTAGGCGCATAGGGATTTCTTTACCTCCAGGTGGATTTGAGTTGGCTTGTTCTCACTTTCAGGAGCTTGTCACAGAGCTCTGACTCTCCTGAAAGGGCCAGCCCCAGTAACAAAAGGTCTCTCATACATTTGTTTAATTATCCCTGTAAAACACAGTGCAAAATCCTGGCTTTGTAAATAAACCACAAATGGCCAGGATTAATACACAAATTTGTTATGTTGCATTCTTAACTTTGATACTGAAGTGCAATCTGTATTCAGACTGAGATCCATTTTCAACCCTAACTTAGATGTTAGGGTTGAAAATGAAACTCAAACTTTTTTTTATTCATATTTTGTGAAAATGGAGCTATTTAGTTGGTATATTTAGCCTCACAATGTGCTATAATAAAAATGCTATTATATCTTCAAAGATGAGTGTAAATAAAATAATGTGAATGTCTAGTTGAGGTTTTGTTAAAAATGTTTGCATGCCTTATATTTTATCCTCTTGTGTGGGTATAGCTTGTAAGCACAACTATATGAGGGAAAATTATTCTGAGATCTCAAGCTTTACTGGTAATTGTTCAGCATCTAAAAAGAACTGTTTCACAGTTGGTGATGAGCATTGCTCCAAGATCATGCTTTCAGAGAAATAGAAGAGTGCCTGCAATAATGCCATCTGGAGACCTACAACATTCGCCACATAGATATGCATTGTTTACCCTCATTTTTAAATTTTAATTCACCTAAAGTGTGTAATCCTTTGCCCAACAGCTGCTTTTCCCACAAACTTCAGGGCTCTGGCTCTACTTATTTCAATTCAATTCTGGCCCTTAGGGCTGCCTCAAGTTGCTCTACTGCTGTAACAAACTCTGGATCTCCTTAAGAGCACAGAATTGTCAAAGCACAGGTCTCCCCCAGCCACATCCCAGTCCCCTCCCTCTGTGCCTGGGGATCCTCTGGAGGGCGTACAGAAACTCCTTGCATTGGGTAGCTTTCATGCCTATCCTGTCCCCCTTCTGTAGCAGCTTAGCTGGGGCAAAGGGACTGCAGGGTAATGTTGAATAGGGCCTAGAAAGTTGAGCACTGAATAATATGAGCAGTGGGGTTATCTACACTGACTGCATGCTCTCACTTCAGATGGAACTTCCAGGTAAAATAATGTTTGGGGAAGCAGCAAAGGACATGCTTAAACAATTATAAATTTGCACTATCGATCATTGTGGCAAAGAGTTTCTAGCTGTGATTTCTAAGCAGCTACATGTTGATTTCAAACCTGCTCTTCTGCCTACACAACGGGACCACGGAGCATGCAATGTCTATGCTAGAAATTGAGCCATGTTTGAAACTTAGGGCCAAACTCTATATTTCCACCTCAGAGAATCTCATTCTGACCTCAGTATCTAACATGGCTCCTCCAGGATTTCCCATCAACTATGGTTGTGTCTGCTAACGTGGAGAGGGTCTTTGTTAGAACTGAGCCTTGAACACCATCCTATCAAGTATGATTCCATTTTTACTCAATCATCGATAACATTGAAATACATCCCTAAATTGTAAAGGGATTAAATGAACCATCTAAAAGGATTTAGGTAGAGAGGATGCTGGAAATCATAGCAATGCTAACTATGTTACAAGAAAAGCTCAGAGATGCTTTTAGGATTACACTGGAGTGGGTGGGTGGGGTGTACCACTCAACACTAAGCTGAAGATAAAGAGACACCTAACAGCTTTATTGTGTCAGTTTTTTAAATCTGTGTGACACACAAGGGCATTGTAATTTAGTAGAGGGACTTTTTAAACTATAAATCTTTGGTTTTGAGAATTGTATATATAATCCACCTGAATATAAATTTACCTTTACAGCTATTATACAGATACTGTCTACAGAACTAGAGGAAATTTACTCTTCATATCAGGAGAAAAGTGGGATGTAGCTTTAGATGCACATTAAGGGGCAGGATTTTAAAACCTGAACACTGATTTAAAAAAAAATGGTGCCAACAGTTAGGCTCCTAAAACCATCTACAGCCATCTAAATAAGTCACTTGATTTTCATCTGTACTGAGCACTAGCAACTTCCATAAATATGGATTTCTGAGCCTAACTGCAGGATCTCATCTTTGAAAATTATGGCACAAGCCTTGCTTTATTTGTCCTTATCTAGTAGGAACAATTGCTATCAGTTTAAACATTTAAGTAGTTTATATATGGGCACAGTCATGCCACACAGACATCCAAATACACTTGCAAATAATTGTGCACAGGTATTTGTACTTGGGTGCAAAAAGGGAGGGTAGTGAAGATCCTGTTCAAAATCAGGCCCTCAGATCTAGTCATAAAATACATATGATTTACTATGTTTATTTGCTGTCTGTCTGCCTGAAAGTGTTGTTTTGTACTTACCCACGTAAAGTAGTTGTATTCCTATTAGTTTTTTCTACAAATTTATTACAGCTATAATTTACAATATTGACACACTTGTTTGGTGCTATCTTAGACTTAACTTCAAAACAGGTTGCCAAAATTTGCATTGTACAATGATATTACTTTCTTCATTATTTACTGGTCCTGTCACATAGAAAGCTTCAACTCGGTTGCGTTGTTCCTGACCATGTATTACATTTCCCAAGTTAATATTCTCAACAAAATGGCAATTCTATTCTGGTCTCTACCATTCAAATAGATTATATAAGGAGAAAAGAGAGGCCCCTCCCCCACAAAAAACCTGCTGATTCAATAAAAATTCTCCTTTCCAATCCACACAGCAGACCTGTAAGCCACAGCACAGAGCTTCATTGTATATTCTACACTCATTCTGCAATGGAAATCCCATTGACTTCTGTGGAACAGAGGCAAAATATTCAATAGAGATCAGGCTCTAGGGATGGGCAAACTTTTTGGCCTGAGGGTCACATCAGGGTTCCGAAACTGTATGGAGGGCTGGGTAGGGAATGCTGTGCCTCCGCAAACAGCTTGGCCCCCGCCCCATATCCGTCTCCTCCCACTTCCCACCCCCTAACTGCCCCCCTCAGAACCTGCGACCCATCCAACCCCCCCTACTCCTTGTCCCCTGACTGCCCCCTCCTGGGACTCCCTGCCCCTAACTGCCCCCCTGGGACCCCACCCCCTATTCAACCCCCCTGCTCCCTGTCCCCTGACTGCCCCGACACCTATCCACACTCCCGCCCCCTGACGGGACTCCCACGCCAATTCAACCGCCCCCTGCTCCCTGTCCCAACTGCCCCCGGGACCACTTGCCCCTTATCCAACCCCCCACTCCCCACCCCTTTACCATGCCGCTCAGAGCACCAGGACTGGCAGCCACGCCACCCAGCTGGGGCCAGCCACGCCGCCGCACAGTCTAGAGTACCGGGGCAGGCCGGCAGCTCTCGCAGCCACACTGCCCAACAGGAACTCACAGCCCTGCCGCCTAGAGTGCTGGCAGCACAGCGGGAGAGGGGCCAGGGGCTAGCCTCCACGGCCAGGAGCTCAAGGGCCGTGCAGGAGAGTCCCGTGGGCCGGATATGGCCTGCGGGCCATAGTTTGCCCACCTCTGGACTAGTAGGAGAATTCAGCCCTGGAAATAGGCAAAACAGTTTAGGAGAAACAAAATTCCCAAATCCAAATAATTTGTAAGGTTTTGGTTAGTTCAGATAAGAATCCCACCCACCAATAATAATAAATAAAAGGTTTATCTTCTAGGCCCAGCAGACATACATCCCTTCATGGCTACATTTGGTTAGTGCCATCCGTGTCTTGACTCAAAATGGAAATACGTCCTTAATACCAAATTGACCTTTTCACTAGAAAAATGTTCCATTTAAAGATCACTTTGTGGCCAGTGAAGACTCCTTTCAAAGGGGATGCCAATACATTTAAAAATACAAGTGCTGTGTAAATATTGAAGCACAAACATTCCAAAGTTATATTTACTTATGACAATTCAATTAAAAAGCTTCCATGCCAAGGAGTGTACAGTGAAACCAGGGTGCTGTGCAAAGGTTGCTTAAAGCCATCTTTTTGCTCCTTTGATCATATGCCAGTTCTGTACCAATCCAGTGCTCTGGCATAAATTAGAGAACAGCCTGAGGTTTATGCTAATTTACACTAGTTGCCATTGTGGCTCTGCTACTGAAGAATCTTTCTATACCAGGGTGATCCATTCGTGGCTGGCTACCCTGCTTTGCCCTGGCTGCACCACTGCAGAAGAGCAGGGATAAAATGTCTTAGAGCTTGATCCTAGGTTAATGGAAAGACTTCCATAGACTGCCTTTGGATCAGGCCTTTAATGAAAATATAGGAAAATAATAAACAAGGATCCAAAACCTTCTCTTACATCCACTGGTGTATGTCTGCAGTGGACTTCATCAGAGTCATTCTGGTTTCATGTCAGCATCAGTGTGAGCAGAATTTGGTTCAGTAGTTATATAACTGTAAAATCTAAAGGGACATTCAAATTAAAAAACATTAGCGGTCACAAATGTTACCTGAAATTGGGCCAGCTAGTAAGTTTAGGGAGGACTAATGACCCATCAGAGTTTGGCAGAAAGCAGCACGTTTATTATACTGAAAGCTAAGCTCAAAAGAAAGAGGGTGGTGGTCACACACTCACTCCTGCATTCTCCACCATTAACGTTACCCGAAATTGGGCCAGCTAGTAAGCTTAGGGAGGACTAATGACCCACCCGAGTTTGGCAGAAAGCAGCACGTTTATTACATTGATAGCTAACCTCAAAAGTGGGAGGGGGTCACATTCATATTCACATACTCACGCTCCCAGGACAGGCAAGGCACTGGAGATGTCAGGATCCTTCAAGGTAAGTGTCCCACAGCGCAGCGATGGACGGTGCGATGAAGGCAAGTCTTCCCGAGGCACGACGGAATGCGCGGTGAACCCGGGCGAAGGGCCTTCACGGGAGGTACAAGCTTGTGAGTGCACTCTTGAGCACATGGCCCCTTCCCTTTTTAAGGACCTGCTCCTCATGGCCTGCGACTAGAGATGACTTGGCTGCATCTGGTTGGTCACACTCCACCTCGGGCAGTGTCTATGCACTGGGTGTGTGATCGCTGCCTAATTAGAGTCCCAGACACCTTGTCTACTTGGAAGCTCTTCTGACCTTCCAGCTGTTAAACCAGCCCATTCATCCCACAAGCATTCCAGGAGGGAGTGGGAGGGGGAAAGCCAAACAGACCTTTTGAGCACACAGGTTATACATAGCATACAGATCACTGCTGCTCCTACAACAACAAAATTCATAATTCTTTCTTATCTACTTTCAACTGTTCGGATGCCCCTTTGAGCTACTCTGTTGAAAGCTAGCATACTTGGTCATAATGGGACTGCAGATCATAGGGGGAAATGACATTTTCTATTTCTATTATGGGTCGCCAAAGAATCTAAGAATTATATGCACTTCTTCTGTGAGGCAAACCTGGTGGACATGAAGCCCCCAACGTAGAGAAATTGCAGTAATTTAAGATCATCAGTTCTATCTAATAGATTTTAGCCAAGAAAATTTCAAACGGGAGGAAGTGCAGCTCAGGCAACCAACACTGACAGTTACATCTACAGATTACTAGTTGATAGCTGTCAGCTAATACACACAAAATCTGTGGCATAGCCTAACTAGAGCCAGGCACTTTTCATCAACAATTCTCAAGGCTCATAGACTTCATTATGAGCTGTGTGGAAAAAAAAACAAAGATATGAAGTGAACGGATTTTGAGAGATATAGGAGAGTGAAAGAGAGTTTTCTTCTATCAGGGAAAATGTCTTTCCTTCTCTGTCTTGGGTTCTGGTGTCCTTTCCTCAGTGCACAATATTCACATGCTGTTTCTGTGAATTTTCAAAGTCCGCCCACATTAAAGGTAAGCAAACCACTTCAGATAAAATAAATATTCAGTGGAGAAGATTCATCTACGTGGTCTGGGAAATGTTTGGGCTCGTTTGAATTACTGTGCAAGATCTGAGAAAAGACAAGATTTTTATTTTAAGTCTGGGTTTATGACAGTTGTTTTACATAACTTATCCAGTTCAATAAAAGTTTTCCGTGGTACATGAGAAAGACTGTAAATCACCCTAGCACATTTTGCATGAAACTTACTGCAAGAAGAGACTGCATGAATTAATTGGATAAAAAATGCCAGCAAGAAAACAAATGGCTGCACTTTGATAGTTTAGCCATAGCCTGGAGATACTGGTATTAAATCATGAAATATCATAAACAAACTTGTCTATTCATTACCAGAATACAAAATGGTATGCGTAACATGGATCCATTTTGAAAGTGAGCAGGTCTTAGAACATGACTTAGCTTCAACAATAAAGGCACATACTTAGAAAATAGCTGATCGTTTATTTTTGTACTGCCAAATGAATAAGAAAAAAGTTATTTACCTGTAATTCTTCACCAAGGTTCACAGCAGTATCCACATTCTTGGGTGAACACAGTGTATGTAGTTGCAGAAAGTCTCATAGTGAAATCTGGGATCATCTCTGGCATGTTCCTCTGCCTGCTAGATGCCCTAGTGATCTTTAATATCGTTACTAGTTTTCTAATAGCTAAAGATGTAAAATGTAAGTGTAATAAAGAAATATCGATATCCTCCATCTTTACAGGTAAGATGGGTGCCCAGCAGAGTGTGGATGTTTAGCAAGTACTCTGTCTTAGGATATGTTTACACTGCAGCTGGGAGCGAGCCTCTCAGCCTGGGTAGAATAACTCATGCTAGCTCGACTTGAGCTAATGCTCGAACTACAACAGAGTACATGTTGCTGCTTGGGCTGCATCTCAGGCTCTCATGCCCACTCAACTCCCTGCATCTGCAAAAGCTACCCTCAGCTTGGGTACCCCAAGCTACCCCACAACTTCTACACTGCTATTTTTAGTGTGCTAGCTTGAATCTATCTTACTGAGTTGGGAGGCTCAGTGGAGACATACCTGTAGGGCTGGATCCAGGGACACTCTGAGTCTTTCCTTTGACTTCATTTGTTCTTGGATCAGGATATTAAAGAACAAGAATTAGTTGAAAGTAATTTTCTTATTGGGTGTCATGGCAAAACCTCACTGTAGAGACCAGGGCTCTGATTCTTCTTGGACACTTAAATTGGTGAAACTCAGGTATAACTCCATTGAAGTCAATAGAGTTACGCTAGTGTAAAACCAGTTTCCCCCCCCCCCCCCGAGCAAAATAGTGACAGTAAAACAGTAACAATGGACATTACAAAAGCTTTGTTAGAGATCTGAAAGACTAATGGAACCTCCCTCTCCTTGTCCCTAAAGACTGCCATGAGCCCCTTGAAGGAAAGCTTTGCCCTACATCTTTGGCTTAGTTATGCAGAAACATAGGGGGCCCACATGACAGTTTCTTAAGTCTTGTCTTGGTTTGGCTACACTGGTGATTACAACATTAAGAATACCAATATTGAACACTTTTGAGTGCTTAGCAGCCTTTTTAAATCACTACATCAAACAACTTTGCTCACATGAAGTTTAGCTGACAGTGCTGAATATGTCCCGCCCACATGACAAGTGGTTTAATGGTATCTGTGGGATTTTATTAAAGCACATAGCACAAGCCTTTTGAACGGAAACTGTTTGGTTTACTGGTGGAATTGCTTGCATCATTCTGTGCAGCAACTTGACCACAAAGTGACAACTGATCCTCTGTCCTGATGAGGCTGCCTGGGTGGTTCTACAGTAAAAAGCTACCACCTTTGAACCACCAACTAAAAATTATCTTCAAAAATTGGAGTGGGGGTGATCATTTGCAATCACCTCCTCCCTAATAACTTGTTGAAAACGAAACTCCTCCGACTAAAACACCAATCTCCAACAAAAATTCTCTCAGGCAGTCACCCACGTCAGTGAGCCCGACATCCTACTGAGAAAAAAACATAGAAAAAACGTAAGGGCAATGTGACATTTGCATCATGAGATCAAGATTGTCCACCCATTTTGGCTACTTCTAATTCCCTGTAACAGCAGAGATGACAGCTTTTGACAGAATTTTTAGTAGACCAGACAAATGGGAAAGGGTCAACAGTGAATTTTAGCAATTATGAGACATGTATTAACAGTGACTAGAACAAAGGAATACTGCAATCTAAGACTCTGCATGCTCCCTCTTATTGCTCCACTACTGCATCTTGTTAGTCTAACAGTTAGACTTTCCTTTCAGAAACAGCTCTCTCACTATGAGGGCAGTATTGTCCAATAGTTACATAAGGAAACTGCAAGTCAAGGTGATTGTGTATCATCGCCACTCTACCGCTGTGCAATTGTGGGCAACACACTAAAATCCCTCTGCTTTCCTAATCTGTTGTGGCTAATTTACCTACAATGCTTCCTGCAGTTAGAAGGATGAATCTTGAAGACACACTACTAGTTCAAATTTGACTCCAAGTTCAGGACTTCTATTAGAAATGTTCCCATTACAATAAAAATCCATGGACACTTTTAAAAAACAAACAAAAACAAACAATCAGTTGCAACCTTAAGTTCACAATATTGACTAGTCTTTCAGTTGCATAGTAAAGAGTGCAAGTTGACTTGAAATAACCTATAAAGAAAGAAGTGAAAAGCTATCTTAATTTTCCAAATTGAGCGGAAACCCCCACCCCATTTTTTACCCAAAACCCATCTGTAAAGGTCACTTTGGTAACTTACTCAAACAAAAAAGTGAACTTGAAAAAAGCGGAAATACATCAACACTTGATCAGCTTCTCTCTTAAAACAGAGACAAAAAGAGGAAGATAGTAACGGAGCATGATGAAGTAAAGATATTTCCATCCTTCAAAAAATCATAGTTTTAATTATACTTGTGTACATTTATACAGTTTCATATGTATAAATGTGTGAGCATATATACTGCAGAACTGTTTCAATGGCTGTTTAAAAGCAGTTTGTCTCATTCAGCCATTTTTCTTAAATTGTTTTAAGAAAAATACTGACTCCATTGTCATTTTTAAGTCAAAATGATTGAGACTCATTTAACTGTGAAAGTGGAATGTTACTAATAACCATGTGTGTCACTATAATAAAATAATCTACAGTCCAAGTTATATCTTCCCCCTTCTTTCTGATTTTCTGCTTGCTCAACAATCAAGACCCTTTGTCATCAACAGTAGTTCTCTTGTGACCATGGTTTGCAGAACACGTTTTTTAAACAGAAAAAAGTGACAAAGGTTGTGTGGGTTAGTTTTCAAGTAAAAAAAGTTTATTTACAGCTTGAGAAAGTTGCCTTTCCTTAGAATATGAATATGTCAAGAAAAAAATTACACAGTAGTTGCTTACACCAAAACAAAAATATACATTTGATGTGTACAAATTTTTAAAAAACATATTACAGGCATTGCAAATGTAGATATTACATTAAAATATTTCCAACAACATAGCTACAACTTAAATTAAGAAATGGAATGTTAAGTACATTAAAAGATTTAGCGGTTTCCTAAAGTGTCACTGTATGTACATATTTAGTCAAAGTATCTGGTATTTTAATTTTAGATAAAAGGCATGAGGAAGATCAAACTACCACGACCCTATCATGTTATAGGGGCTCAGATATCTAAATGGGTTACACACTTTAGATAATATATACTTAGTTATTTCTGATGATGTAGCTTTTTGTAACTTTGAGGAAGTGCATTGCCTTTATTCTAAAAATAAAGAGCCACGCATGAAAATCCTTATTCAGAAAGACGCTCTAGAGGAACACACAATTTACATTAGGAGAGTAAAGCTTTAGTGCAAGCTCAGGAAAAACACATTTACAACTGTGTTTTACACAGCCTCTCCAGTTAGTTTTTGTTTTACATAATTCATAATCAAAACATAAGGGGAGAATATGCATCAGATTCCACAAGGTCAGTGGTAATTGAAAGCCTGCTTAAGTTTCAACCCATATCAGCGATGGTAACTATCCAGTTACAAAGCATAGGAAAGCTTGAAAAGTTCAATGTATTGTTTTGTAACTGGAAAGGATGTATATTCCTGTTTGTGTTAATATAGCCACAGGAACTCTGTTTTAGGATCTCATAAGAACGTAACGTAAGAACATAAGAAAGGCCGTACCGGGTCAGACCAAAGGTCCATCTAGCCCAGTATCCTGTCTACCGACAGTGGCCAATGCCAGGTGCCCCAGAGGGAGTGAACCTAACAGGCAATGATCAAGTGATCTCTCTCCTGCCATCCATCTCCACCTTCTGACAGACAGAGGCTAGGGACACAATTCCTTTTCCATCCTGGCTAATAGCCATTAATGGACTTCACCACCATGAATTTATCCAGTTCTCTTTTAAACTCTGTTATAGTCCTAGCCTTCACAACCTCCTCAGGTAAGGAGTTCCACAAGTTGACTGTGCGCTGTGTGAAGAAGAACTTCCTTTGTTTTAAACCTGCTGCCTATTAATTTCATTTGATGACCCCTAGTTCTTGTATTATGGGAATAAGTAAATAACTTTTCCTTATCCACTTTCTCCACATCACTCATGATTTTATATACCTCTATCATATCCCCCCATAGTCTCCTCTTTTCCAAGCTGAAGAGTCCTAGCCTCTTTAATCTCTCCTCATATGGGACCCGTTCCAAACCCTTAATCATTTTAGTTGTCCTTTTCTGAACCTTTTCTAGTGCTAGTTTCTTCCAAACCTAGCAGACAAGTGATTTTTTCCCCACATACTGCAAGTCTGTTCACATAATGCTGACTTTAAGAATTATTCATACAAAGCTGAAGAAATTATAAGTATTCCACAAGTTAAAAGTCTCTCTAAACACTTTTGTACTAGCAGCATTTGATGAGTTGTAAGTGAAAAAAACTGAACCTTTGGTCCTCTAAATTTTCCTTTAATTAACTTTCAAATTTCAAAATTTCCCGTTGACGTACAGAAAAGCAGCTATAAGAAAATCTTTAGGTAGCATACTTTTACTAAACATAATACATCATTTTACATGACAAATCTTGTCTAATCTTGTTTCTATGCCATTGGAATCATTATGCTTGGTACAAGAAATTCAATTAAAAAAAGATAAGAAATAAATTGAGGTAATAAACCAATTGCAAATAGACAATTCCACATGTGATAAACTATTGACTCGGCCTCCCTATGTTAAAGAACAAATCAAATAGATAATGGAAAAAGGCAATTTATAAAAGTAATCTCTCACCGCTTTCACATTCTCAGACTTTAAGGTCAGAAGGGACCATCATGATAATCTAGTCTGAGCTCCTGCACATTGCAGGCCACAGATCCTCACCCACCACTTAATACATTCAAGTATTAAGATAACTTATGTAGGATATTTATTTTCAAGATAAATATTAGGCCAATGACATGTAAAACAAATCAGGAGAAATACACTGAAATAAAGTGGTTAGTTAAAATATAGGTATGTCAAGCTGGAATCTTAAATTAGTGCAGATAATTTTATATGAATCCCAAATTTCCAGAAATATACAAGATAGAATCACCCCAGTATTTTCATAAACATTTATAAGGTAGATGATAAAATTGCACTTAATTCTGAAGTAACTCAGATAACAAATCATTCCCATTCCTTGCTAATGAGCATTACAATATGGTTTCCTTCCTTTTCTTACACAAGCCTCACATTTCTGTACACTCCATTTAACTTTGAACATTTTGCCATTGACAACAGCCACACAATTTCACTATCTGTCTTGTTGATCAGCATCGGATTTATTTATGTCTGACGCAGACAGTTCTATTACAGGATTCACAAATCCAGCATACTCTGAATTGCCATTATCATCCATCTCAGCACTAACAAAATCATTCTCCCACTCCAAACCATTTGAATCATCAGAAGCTGAGGTTGGATTACTTCCGGTCTTCTTGCTGCTAAATTTTAGTGCTGCTCGGAGTATATCTTCTTCTGTTTTAGAGCGCTCTCTCATTGGAATCATTCTGTTCATGCCTGCAATTTAAGAAAACTTTTAAAAAGCCACAACTTTTTTTTGGGGGGGAAGAGAAGGGGCAGACACCAAGGGAAGAGGAGAATGTGTCATCACATTTTTGCTAAGATATTAAATGCTAACAAGAACACATTTAGAGTCAGATTCTGATACTTTTGCTCTTACTGACTAGTACCTCACTCTGCAAGCAGTCTTGTTCATGTCAATGCAAGTAAGGGCATCAATATCTTCTTTAGTCGTTAACTGGCCACAAGGAAATTGATGACCTGTTTGATAACGAAACTATTTTCTAGCCCCCCACCCTTTTTTTTTTTTTTTTAAAGAAGGCAAGAAGCATGGCTAAATAGGATCAGGTTTGTTGATAGTCTTTCCCACTAACCAATCTGCTGCCCTTTCTACTTGATAGGTATGTAAGTATTCTGAACACATACAGACATATTAAAAACCTTCTGGTTCCATGAAATTTCTATGAAAGCTACTAACTCCTGTTAAATCATATGATCTGTAGTAATGTATCTGCTTGTAGCTTCCTGACACAGTGATAGCAGAAGAAATCTTCACCGAGTGAAATGGATTCTGAAGTTCAGAAATTGTGTTTCCCTAGACACAGATACCATTTTACTTTATACAAAGAGGACAAATTCAAGATACATACACAAAGTAAGCCAAGTTGATCAGAAATTTGCATAACAGGTTAGAGATTTTCCAAAAGAGAGGGATGTTAGCAATGCAGAGAATGCTGCATTATCTCCAGAGTTGTATAAACTGTCTCCTCTACCAATGGAAAGAAGTGAAAGCTTGCAGAGGCAATAAAAGATTTACTGTGCCTCTGTTCTCATTATGGTCAGGTTTACTCCACCCTCCTAATTAAATCCCTCTCATTTTAAACTTGGATTACTGCAGTGATTCTGCTTCACTTGTAGTATGCTATTTATATAATGAACACCCTTTAGCACTTGAGATTCCAGGAAAAAGTTTACATCCACTCACTGGGTACTTGTGAAGTTTAGCAATATTTCAATCTCTTTGTTCCTTTGCTACTGACACTTCACTGAAGGTGTCATCAAGAAAGATACACAGTATCCTTTAACAAGTTACACTGTTAACAGGGTGAAATGACAGTGTAACTTTATTGCAGTTCCACCTTAACTATATGTGACAACTTGTTTACCATAAAGATATTCAGAGCAAGAATAGACAATATCAGTAAATTCATAGATTCCAAGGCCAGAAGGGACCATTGTGATAATTTAGCCTGTCCTCCTGTATAACATAGGCCATAGAACTTCCCCCAAAATAATTCCTAGAGCAAATCTTTTAGAAAAAGATCAAATTTTGATTTAAAAAATATCAGTGATGGTAAATTGTTCCAATGGTTAATTACTCTCACTGTTAAAAGTATATGCCTTATTTACAGTCTGAATTTGTCTAGCTTCAACTTCTAGCCATTGAATCATGTTATACCTTCCTATGCTAGATTGAAGAACCCATTATTAAATGTGTATTCCTCATGTAGGTACTTACAGACTAATCAAGTCACCCCTTAACCTTCTCTTTGTTAAGCTAAATAGATTGAGCTTCTTGAGTCTATCACTATAAGGCATGTTTTCCAATCCTTGAATCATTATCATGGCTCTTCTCTGAACCCTCTCCAATTTATCAATATTTTCCTTGAATTATGGACACCAGAACTGGACACAGTATTTCAGGAGTGGTTGCACCAATGCCAAATACAGAAGTTATTTTACATCTATTTTACAACCCTACTTGAGATTCCCGTTTATGCATCCCAGGATTGCGTTGGCTCTTTTGGACATTGCGCCACATTGGGAGTTCATGTTCAGCTGATTATCCACCACAACCCCCAAATCTTTTTCTAAGTCACTGGTTCCCTCTGAGTCCTTGCTTCCCAGAATAGAGTTCCCCATCCTGTAAGTATGGCTTATGTTCTTTGTTCCAAGATATATACATTATGTGTTTTAATATGGCTATATGTTATTGTTTGCTTGATAAACTCTCCTCCAGCAATCTAGATCACTCCGAATCAATGACCTGTCCTCTTCATTATTTACCACTTCCCCAATCTGTATCATCTGCAAACTTTATCAGTGATGATTTTGTGTTTTCTCCCAGGTCATTGATAAAGATGTTAAATAGCACAGGGCCAAGAACCAATTCCCACAGGATCCTACTGGAGACATATGCACTCGATCCACCTTTTACATTTACATTTTGAGGCCTATCATTTAGCCAGTTTGTAATCCATTTAATATGTGCCATGTTAATTTTATATCATTTTAGTTTTTTAATCAAAATGTTGTGCGGTACCAAGTAAAATGCCTTATAGAAGTCTAAGTATATTACATCAACACTATTACCTTTAATCAACCAAACTTTGTAAATCTCATCAAAAACAGATGTCAAGTTAGTTTGACAGGATCTATTTTTCATAAACTTATACTGAATCCCATATCAGCTACTCTGTTTTGCCTGGGATTGACGTCAGGCTGATGGGCCTATGAATACCTAGGTCATCCCATTTACCCTTTTAAAAAATTAGCTTTCTTCCAGTCTTCTGGAACTTCCCCGGTATTCAAAGACTCATTGAAAATCAACATTAACAGTTTAATGAGCTCTTCAGCATGCTCTTTTAAAACTCTTGGATGCAAGTTATCTAGACTCACTGATTTTAAAATGCCAACTTTAGTAGCTTCTGTTTAACAACTTACAGAGATACTAGTGAAATGGAAAGAGTGTTACCATCACTGTATACACCTGGGAGAATTCTGCAACACTGCACACACACAGAATTCATGTCCCCTGCAGATTTTTTTTTCCCCTCTGCAGAAAATACATTCTGCCAGAGAGCCACTGTAATTACATCTTTCGCCTACCGGGGCTGCTGTGGCACCAGAACAAAGGGCAGCCGGCTCACCGGATGTAACAGGCAGTAGTGGATAGGAAGGCAGAGAGGCTGCATTCCTCAGAAAGGCTGCATTCCTCACAGTGCCCTGCCTGTGGGGCCAGGTGAGAAGGCATGGGATATGGGAGGGGGAGGGGAACAGACTAGGGCAGGGCCCAAATGGGAGTGGGGGTACAGGGACACATGGGGATGGAGCAGATGTGCTTAACTGAATGGGAGAGACTAGGGGTCAGCCAAGGTCTGCACAGAGAAGGATCCCCCACTCCCTCACAATTCCCCCTCCCTCCCCCCCAAAAAACACCTGTTCCATACTTCCCCCACCCACATCCAACAACCACATCCAGGTGCCTTCCCAGAAATTACTTTCATCTCCATCAGCTCCTCCGTTACCCCTGACTCCCCCTAAGCCTTTGCACTGCTTCTGCGGGGTCCAGGAAATAAGTTTCTGTATTGTAGTTTAAATGAATTACTCAAAGTTCTGTATTAATATGCTCAGTAAATCTATTTGTCCAAAAACATTTCCTTAATCTTTTTTTGTCGTCTATTTTGTTATAGACATACTTGCTGACAGGTATTTTGAAATAAATTACCAAAATAATTAAAACTAGTGTGATTATATTGTGTTATTTTGACAAACAAAATATGCAGAATTTTAAAATATTGTGCACAGACTTCTTAATTTTTTGGCACAGAATTCTCCCAAGAGTAACCTTAAGATGAGACTGCATCATCTGTTTCCTCCCAAATGCAGAACAGAAATATTTCTTGAACACTGCCTTTTTTGCATTATTACTGATAATGCTACCATTTCCCTCTAGTAATGGACTAATATCTTTGTCAGGATTCTTTATATATTTAAAAAACTTCTTTATGTCCTTAACTCTGCTGGCCATGGATACAAGGAGAAATCTCTTACCTTTACTTATCAATTTTTTTACAATTCCTAATTTCTGATTTATATCCATTACTATGAACCTCCCCCTTTCTTCCATTTGTTTTAAATAATTTTTTATAGCTGCCTTCACTTCTGCATTAAACTATGCTGGTTTTTTAACCAGCACAGCCTTTTTCCTCAATTGTGGATTTTTGAGCATCTAATAAGGTTCTTAAATGACTCCCAATCATCATTCATATTTTTCTAATTAAATTCTTCCTCCCAGCAGATTTGGCTCACAATTGTTTTCAGCTTTGTGAAATTGGCCCTACTTAAGTACTAACTATATGTATGTGTGTATATATATATATATATATATATATATATATATGTATGTGCGGGTTTATTTTTTACTAGTCTGAACTTTCTTCTGTTTGCACATTATAAATGTGATCAAGTCATGATCACTTGTACCTAAGCTATCAACTTTTACTTCTGAGATCAGTTTCTCTTTATCTGTTAGGACGAGGACTAATCTAGAATTCCCCTGCGTTGGCTGCAACACTTTAACAATTTACTATACCAAACAGGATGAAATATGCTGCAAATATATACGATACCACAACATTACTATTATTGACTAGTCTTCATGATACTCATCTGATATATGATGTATCCTCATCTCCTTCCCTTGGTCTACTCTTGGTCTTTAGGGCAATATCATAATATAAATATTTACTACCACTACTAATCATCTAATTTGAAGATGAAGTAAAAAGTATATAGACAAACTTAGACATTTCCAGAAGCCTTAGTTCAGAGCTCCCTAACTTGGAAACGTCTTTCGGTCACGCAAAGTTTAATTCCCTCACAAGGTTTATTCTAGTTAGGTGGCCATTAGGCAGAGACCCATTTTAAAAATTGGTATACTTTTGGTCTACAATCGAACAATACCCTGTTCATTAACAGCAAAAATGTATAACCAGATCATATATAAGTACTTGAGCACGCAAAGTTTTCTCCACACCCTTCTAACCTTTCTGGCTTTTTGTGGTAGGAGATCTAGCCTCTCCCTTACATACGTATTTTGATAGCACCCATCAACATAGTACCTAAACAGTCTATGCGGGGCAAATGGACAGATGTCTTTGTTGATACTTCTCTGACATTCAGGAGTGTTCCACACTGCATCAGTGGTTCTGACAACTGAGACACTTGGAAGGGGTGGATGGAATCCATTCAGATGGTCATGATCAGTTTTTTCTAATTGTTTCAGAGCAGTGAAGACTATGCCTTCTCCCCTGCAGGGATTTCTCAAGGATCCACCTTGCCATTTTTTCTATTCAAAATTTAACGTGACTGGGGAGCCCATCCGATAATATGGGTTGCAGTGTGATCAGCCATGACATTCAACTTTAAATATATGCTCCCTTTTCATATGTTCCACATACCACCATTGGCAGAATCACTCAATGACTGGAGAAAGTGGGATCTCAATTATAACTGCTTGAATACTTAGTTTTGAATTTTGGCAATTTTTCATCAAATTATATGTGATTAAATTTTCCATTATTTAGCCAGCTGGCTAGAAATCAACGCAATCAAAATGGAAGTGATGTTTCTGGCAAGGGTCACAATGAAATGCCAACTTAATCTGTAACTGCTTTATCAGTTGAAGACTGCCAAGCATTGCAATCCACAAGTCTGTGGTCTAGTTAGATTTATTGCTCTGAGATTGCCAAAATTATTTCAGTCACAACAGCATTTTCCCCCTCAGCTATGGCTGGTGAAAATTGCACCTCCCCTTCAGATGTAAACCACCATGTTCATCTATGCTTTTGTAATCATTTGGTTGGATATAGCAGTGGGAAAGGAACCCAGAAGCCTGAGGAAGTCCAAAATGCATTTTTCCCCTGCCTTCTGTGTGGGGCAGGCCAAAGAGAGCATGTAACACCCACTCTCTGCACTAAGAAGAACAGGAGTACTTGTGGCACCTTAGAGACTAACAAATGTATTAGAGCATAAGCTTTCGTGGACTACAGCCCACTTCTTCGGATGCATATAGAATGGAACATATATTGAGGAGATATATATA